>NW_021835210.1:0-10000 GCF_006345805.1 Octopus sinensis | reverse complement strand
TTACAAATAAATGCAATGAAATTTTGATACAATATAAAGAACATAATGGAAATTAATATGCATGAGTCAAATTTTGCGACAACACTACATCACATGAAGAATGACTTTGTTTAAATGGCAGCCATTTTCAGCTTCGCACGCCTGTGCTCTTTCCAAAACTTGCGCCATAACACCCTCAAGAGTTTCAGACCCCACTTCTCTAATTTCTCTATTGATATTCTCCTTCAATTGCACCAGGGTCTCCGGTTTGTTGACGTAAACACTCTCTTTTAGGTATCCCCACAAGAAAAAATCTGGGCTAGTCAATTCTGGGGAACACGAAGGCCAGTTGACATTGGCGTAGTGGGAGATTATTCTTTTTCCAAAGCACTGCTGTAGGAACTGCATTGCTTCTCTTGCATTATGAGCAGTTGCTTCATCTTGCTGGAACCATGTGTGAGGTCTACTTAGAAATGATGTCATGGACTGCATGACAATTTCTTATTCTCTTGTCATTTTAATTTCTCACATACATACATATATACATACATCAGTCCCACTGCGTGGCAACTTGGGCAAGTGTCTTCTACTATATATGAATATGTTTGTGTGTCTGTGTTTGTCCCCCACCTCCACCTTCGCTTGACAACCGATGTTGGTGTGTTTATGTCCCCGTAACTTAGCGGTTCGACAAAAGACATCAATAGAATAAGTAATATGCTTACAAAGAATATGTCATGGGGTCGATTTGTTCGACTAAAAGACAGTGCTCCAGCATGGCCTCAGTCAAGTGACCGAACCAAATAAAGAATAAAAGAATATGCACAATGGTGTGGACAGGGTAAAATGAATGAATGCCGGTGATGCCCAGTGTTAAAGAATACCGAATGTCCCAGATCATTTCGGAGCAAGGTGTATCGCTTTGTCTAAGACATTCGGACTTCTTTAACACTCAGCCTCGTGTAGGGAGCTTTTTCTGGACGCTATAGTAAATAGCCGTTTAAATAAAATACGTACTCTATGTGCCACCGATAATGTTCACATTCCTGTGCTGCTTTTAATATACACTTTAATATATATAATCGAACAAAATGAATGTACTGTTGGAGTTGGAAAATCTGACGTCTCAGGCAGAGTCTTTTTTAAAGAAAAGTTATAAGGAGAGGAACTTAGAAGAGTTTTGCATCCTCGAAATGGTAAAATAAAAATAATGAAATAAAAAAAAACTGGCTGCAAATGATAGGTGAACAATGGATGGTGGTGGAAGCACTCCGTCGGTTACGACGATGAGAGTTCCGGTTGATCCGAATCAACGGAACAGCCTGCTCGTGAAATTAACGTGTAAGTGGCTGAGCACTCCACAGAAACGTGTACCCTTATCGTAGTTCTCGGGATATTCAGCGTGACACAGAGAGTGACAAGGCCGGCCCTTTGAAATACAGGTACAACAGAAACAGGAAGTAAGAGTGAGAGAAAGTTGTGGTGAAAGAGTACAGCAGGGATCACCACCATCCCCTGCCGGAGCCTCGTGGAGCTTTTAGGTGTTTTCGCTCAATAAACACTCACAGCGTCCGGTCTGGGAATCGAAACCGCGATCCTATGACCGCGAGTCCGCTGCCCTAACCACTGGGCCATTGCGCCTCCACCAAAGGTGAACAATAGGTGGTAGGTGAAACAATATGAGACGGTAGAAGGAAAGAGGAATGGAATGAGGAAAAGTTGAGAGTGAAATGAAGAGAATAGATGAGATAAGAGGGGAGGTAACGGATAAGAGAGGGATTAATGAACTATGGTGAGATGTAGGAATAGAAAGATAAAATGTTTATTTAAACTTGTCGGTGATATGGTACTCTTATCGTATATGAAACACTTCTCTCCTTTTCCTTGAGAAAGTGAATCCATGATGTAGAGCGATGTAGCATGCTGATAAGTGAATGATAATATGGCCTGTAGTGTTGAAGAGGGTGGCGACAGGTTGGCATACTATGTAGTGGCATGCTTCGAATATGCTCCCGAAAGCGATAAGCAAAGCGTCGGCCAGTTTTCCCAATGTAAAAAAAAGTCCCGCTACGATTGCCTGTGGAGTAGTACATGAGATTGGGACGATATGAAACAGAATTTCTAAGCACTATGATATTGGGTCTGAGGCCCAGTGATGATTATGGTGATGCTAAAGTAGGGGTAGGTGTTACATTTAAAAGCTCCCTGTTGAGTGAGAAGTGAGAGAGAGAGGAACATGTGAAATGCAAACAGAGATTCGGGATTCAATGCAGGAAAGAGGGAGAATGGCTTAAAAGCATTCAAAAAGGTGTGTGAGAAAGAGAGGGGAGAGAGAAGAGAGAGTGAGAGAGAACTAGAGAATGGATAGGAGAGAGAAAGTAAGACTTCGTGAATATAAGTAATGTAACTCAAATAGTTTTCCACACACGCATTCACATATACTCACATGCTTTCACATATACACACATGTACATACATACATACATACATACATACATACATACATACAGATAGGCGCAGGAGTGGCTGTGTGGTAAGTAGCTTGCTAACCAGCCACATGGTTCCGGGTTCAGTCCCACTGCGTGGCACCATCGGCAAGTGTCTTCTACTATAGCCTCGGGCCGACCAAAGCCTTGTGAGTGGATTTGATAGACGGAAACTGAAAGAAGCCCGTCGTATATATATATGTATATATATATATATATCTGTGTGTGAGTTTGTGTGTCTGTGTTTGTCCCTCCAACATCGCTTGACAACCGATGGTGGTGTGTTTACGTCCCCGTAACTTAGCGGTTCGGCAAAAGAGACCGATAGAATAAGTACTAGGCTTACAAAGAATAAGTCCTGGGGTCGATTTGCTCGACTAAAGGTGGTGCTCCAGCATGGCCGCAGTCAAATGACTGAAACAAAATAAAAGAATAAAGAGTAACAGTATACATAAATGCATCTATAATGCATACATACGTATATGCATACATACATCCATGTATGTATGTACACACACACATACATACATAGACTCAATACACAATAATCAGAAGCAATGTGAGTTAAGATTACGAGTGTGTTTTTAATTAACACAGAAACTAATGAAATCGATTTCTTTTTATCTGTCCAGTGAACGAAAAAACTAAGGTTTAACCACAGCGTCTACTTACACACAGGGAGGTTGAACATGTTAATTAAAACACACATTCATAAGTTTACATTATATTTCTATACTCCCACATACACGCAAGCACACGTACATACAAATGCACTTAGACACACATGAACACCCCCCCCTAAATATGTAAGTCCGCCAGTATATGTATGTATGTATGTATGTATGTATGTATGTATGTATGTATGTATGTATGTATGTATGTATCTATCTATCTATCTATCTATCTATCTATTTATCTCTCTCTCTCTCTCTGTATATATACATATACATACATACATACCTACATACATACATACATACATATATATATATATATATACATATATATTTATATATATACACATATATATTTATATATAACATATATATATATATATATATATATATATTATATATATACATTTCAACAATTGAGGGTAAAATTAATTAATTATTAATCAATTTCACCAAGTATTCAGTATGTAAAGGGACCATTATAGGCGAATTCAAAATATTACATTATATATAAGGGCTTAGTAAAATAAATTACTTTGCCACATACTGAACTCATTAGAAATAGCAGCTAAAGAAATTTCTTCAGCTATTTCTAATACTTAAAGAAGATCTCTCTCAGATAGTGTTTGCCTAAACTAACTCACAAAAGTATGGGGGAAAAAACATTAAAAAATCAAGTGCAAAGGTTATTTGAGAACGTACGTTTCTAGATTAGTCAATTCGACATTTCTTTCTTCAGCTCAGAATTCCTTGAATCGGATTTGGGAACACTGAAAGTCGGGAGCATACCTTTCGGCTTCTAATCACCTCTAGAATTCTGCTCGAACTAAAAGTGCTATCAAATTCGAATATGCAAGCGAAGAATTTCTGCTCTCCCCTTTCCACAGCGTGGGTTAAAATTGACAAACACCATGTATTAACGGTGAAAACCGCAGCATTTGACAGAGAAAGATGAATTATAATTTCAACAATTGAGGGTAAAATTAATTAATTATTAATCAATTTCACCAAGTATTCAGTATGTAAAGGGACCATTATAGGCGAATTCAAAATATTACATTATATATAAGGGCTTAGTAAAATAAATTACTTTGCCACATACTGAACTCATTAGAAATAGCAGCTAAAGAATTTCTTCAGCTATTTCTAATACTTAAAGAAGATCTCTCTCAGATAGTGTTTGCCTAAACTAACTCACAAAAGTATGGGGGAAAAAACATTAAAAAATCAAGTGCAAAGGTTATTTGAGAACGTACGTTTCTAGATTAGTCAATTCGACATTTCTTTCTTCAGCTCAGAATTCCTTGAATCGGATTTGGGAACACTGAAAGTCGGGAGCATACCCTTTCGGCTTCTAATCACCTCTAGAATTCTGCTCGAACTAATATATATACATATATATATAAATACATGTATGTATATATATATATACATATATATACATATATACATACGTATATATATATAATATATATATATATAATATATATATATGGTATATATATATATATGTATTGTATATGTATATATACATATATGTATATATATATATATATACACACACGAGGTAGTATCAAAATATTTCCGGACTAGTTCTGTAAGAGCCAACAGATGGCAGCACACGGTTGTGTGCCCGGTGAAAACTAGCAGTGGGCTTCATGAGGCAGTGTGCCAAGTGAGATCGCCGTGTTTACTTCGCAACTTATGAAATTTTGTGTTTTTATGACCACGTGTATGCTGTAGGATGTTGTCTGCGATTTTGTCATGAACAGGAACAAGGAGCCAACGTGAAATTTGCGTTAAGCTGGGGAAGTCTGCTGCAGAAACATTGAACATGTTTCGGTAAACTTACAGCGACGAGGCAACGGGTCGTCGTACACAATGTTCCGAGTAGCGCACTACCTTGGAGAATTTATAGTCGAATGTTTCGATCCCAGTACATTTTTTTTTAAAGCCTGGTACTTATTTTATCGATCTCTTTTGCCGAACCGTTAAGTTACGGTGACATAAACATAATAACTACGGTTATCAACCGGTGGAGAGGGGTGCCAAACACAGACACACATATTTACATACTTACATACATACATACACACAAATCGTTATTACATACTTTGATCTTAACTAAAACCAAGTGACCATAAGTGCAGATGAGGGCAGCTGCATCGAACTCTCTCATGCACCAAATCGCAATTGCTAAAAAGCATTCGTGAAATAAAATCATGTAGCAACACCAAATGGCGGTGCCCTAGTATGGCCACAGCTTGTGAGCTTAAACTAGATAAAAAAAAATAATAAATTGGGCTAAGAAGAAAGTGTAATTTTAAGCTGTTAACTCTAAACGACGCAATCCCGAAATTAATGGTCATACATTACAATTTCCGTAAACGCGAAATCCCGTATCTTGAGGTAGCCTTAATGCGGAGATGCCTGTACCGCTCTTCATCCACTTGGTTCAAGACATATCGATGATGATCGCGGAAATTTAATGAGGGCCATCGCCAAAGCCCTTCAGATGTCAGAGTGGACTATCAGAAGGACATTGCTGCACAAGGACATTTGACAAAAACCGTATGTACTAAGAAGAGTCCAATTCATGTTTGCAAAGACAGGAAAATTGTTTGATCCGTGTCAAACGGTTACTTCACAAGATTAAAAATCATAACAAACTTAATAGGCGCAGGAGTGGCTGTGTGGTAAGTAGCTTGCTTACCAACCACATGGTTCCGGGTTCAGTCCTACTGCGTGGCACCTTGGGTATGTGTCTTCTGCTATAGCCCCGGGCTGACCAAGGCCTTGTGAGTGGATTTGGTAGACGGAAACTGAAAGAAGCCTGTCGTATATATGTATATATTATATATATATATATATAAATATCTATTATATATATATGTGTGTGTGTGTGTGTTGGTGTGTGTGTGGTGTGTTTGTGTGTCTGTGTTGTCCCCCTAGCATTGCTGACAACCGATGGTTGGTGTTTACGTCCCCGTCACTTAGCGTTCGGCAAAAGAGACCGATAGAATAAGTACTGGGCTTACAATAGAATAAGTCCCGGGGTCGAGTTGCTCGATTAAAGGTGGTGCTCCAGCATGGCCGCTGCCAAATGACTGAAACAAGTAAAAAGAGTAAAGAGTTAATATTCTGTGGTTCTCTGATGAGGAAAAACTTCGATCAAGACCAAAAGTATAACAGGAGAAATGAAAGGTGGTTATTTACAGATCGTTCTGATTTCTGCACACTAAGTTTCCAGCACCTGTGGCGGTTTTAGGAGTTGTGAGTGACGAAGGTCATGTCAACCCGCATCTTTCCACAGGTGTCTTAGAATTAATGTTGCTGTGTACATTAGGATACTGGATACAGTTGTTAAGCCCTGGATTGATGAAGTACGCATTGGAAAGCTATGCGTGTTTCGACAAGGCTTAATACATTCTCCAAATACCACATCATCTAAAAATGGATATCAGATAATTATGACGCTCATGTCGCACCCAGCTCATGGCTTCTAAGCTCACCAGATTTAAATCCCATAGACTACTCTGCTTCGAGCGTTGTTGAAAGGGGGACTAAACGACATGCTCACAATATTTGTTTCTTTATTACCCACGAGGGGCTAAACATAGAGGGGACAAACAAGGACAGACAAACGGATTAAGTCGATTACATCGACCCCAGTGTGTAACTGCTACTTAATTTATCGACCCCGAAAGGATGGCAGGCAAAGTCGACCTCGGCGGAATTTGAACTCAGAACGTAGCGGCAGATGAAATACTGCAAAGCATTTCGCCCGGCGTGCTAACGTTTCTGCCAGCTCGCCGTTGTAGCTTCATCGATGCTCGCCGTTGATGACATCCAAAATGATTAAGGCTCATGTAATGCAGGTATGTCAACTGGAGGCGCAATGGCCCAGTGGTTAGGGCAGCGGACTCGCGGTCGTAGGATCGCGGTTTTGATTCCCAGACCGGGCGTTGTGAGTGTTTATTGAGTGAAAACACCTAAAGCTCAACGAGGCTCCGGCAGGGGATGGTGGTGATCCCTGCTGTACTCTTTCACCACAACTTTCTCTCACTCTTACTTGCTGTTTCTGTTGTACCTGTATTTCAAAGGGCCGGCCTTGTCACTCTCTGTGTCACGCTGAATATCCCCGAGAACTACGTTAAGGGTACACGTGTCTGTGGAGTGCTCAGCCACTTACACATTAATTTCACGAGCAGGCTGTTCCGTTGATTCGGATCAACCGGAACCCTCGTCGTCGTAACCGACGGAGTGCTTCCATGTCAACCATTCTGGTCCCTCATTGAATCAGTCATCGAAGCTGAAGGCAAAGTCAGAACTCATAGAATAACCTTTTGTAAGAAAGCTTATAGAGAGCATGTGTATTTGTTTTTCGCTAGAGTAGAGTTGTATTAAAATTGCCAGGTGGAATTTTACTTTTCATTTTATTTTGGGGAATTTTCAGAATTCTTTTTGCGAATTTGTATTCTACACACGAGAATTCATACAATGACGCAAAAAACTTTTGTTGCGTGATTTAAGGCCTATTTAGCTGCTATTTTAGCACATTTCACGACAACCTTATACCTTCCTCGTTTATGTGTTAATCTGACGTTTTGATGTTTTTCAATGTCTCTCTCTCCCCATAAACACATTTGATATCCTATTGCTAGGATTTAAATTTAAAAAAATTCGGACTACCTGTATTTTAAATTGTGATTTAAAAAGAAAAATTCGAAAAATTAACCAAAAAATAAAAATTAAAAAATTCGAAAAATCAAAAAAAAAAAAAATTTTTAATTCGAAAAATCAAAAAAAAAAAATTGTTTCATTGTCGTATGAATTCTCGTGTTTAGAATATAAATTCGCAAAAGTTTTCTGAAAATTCCAAAACAAAACAAAAATATTAAGAGGTTGTTATATGGCTTGTGTAAAGCACGATTCCGCCAATTAACAAATATGTCTCCAAATACATCTTGCAGCTTGTGAATGTGCGTGCGTGTGTGCGTGTGTGTGTGTGTGTGTGTGTTTGTGTGTGTGTGTGTGTGAGAGAGTGTGTTTATATGTGTGCATCTGTGTATAAGTGAGCGCCCGTGCATCTGTGTATGTATGACTTTTCCTTCTAATGTTCGACGCAAGACATCCGTTTTGCTAACTTCTTACATTTCATTTTGATATGTCTTCGAAACAGTTGCATTAAGCTGTAAAATACCAATGAATAGCTCTCGTCATTCAGTAAATATCAGTAAAATACACTTGTTCCACATGCGTTTCTTAATTAAAACATCATTAAGATGAACTTAACTGCAAGCTATTCGTAAATTATTTCAGCGTTAACACTTGTAACGCTATGTAATAAATCTTTAGCTTTAAGCTGTATTTATACTCTGGTCTGATTAATTTATAGTCTTTTGCACGAAATTATTTGATCATTTTAATCTCGGGCTTACTCCTCCGTGTAAATAAAAGAGAAAAATAAACCATAACTATATTTCAAACACAATTATAGCAGAACTTCATGTCCACTGCTCATCTACACGCACACACACACAGTTCAAATTTACAGAAAACGTAAACCCGTGGCTAAGAGTTGTTTTGACTTTTATTTCTAGCAATGCTGGTGCTGATTTGCACCCTAAGTCACTTTTGTGACGATAGTACCTGTGCCTTTTGGTTTTTAAATTGCGAATTGATAATTTATATATATAATATATATATATATATATATTAATATATATATATATCTATATATATATACCGGAGTAAACACATAATGTGAAACAAGGTGGAAAAAAGAGTACTCAAATACCAGTGGTAGAGTAATATGCTTTATTTAAAGCAGCAGAAAATTCTAGCAAAAACTGTCCGATGAACGGCAACGGGAAACTCAGAGTAACAGGTTTTGTTGAATTTTGTGCTGCTTTAAATAAAGTATTATATATATATATATATATATATATAATGGCCTGCAGTAACTTCATAGCCAGAATATTTACGCGCAGCGTTCATTTTACTTGTCATAACGTCGTCATAAAAAACAATTCAGAATGGATAAAAGCTTGTCTCAAAGCCCTTCTTTAGTTAATAACATAGCCTTAACTGATTAGAGATCGATTTAATTAAATTATCACTGACAAACAGATACATGTTTATCCATCACTTTACAGTCAATACTTTGTTCAGCTCTGTAATATGCGTAATATTTTTTTTTAATGACCTCACAACCTTCTATCAAGATGCTCCGTTATATGTTATACTGGATGAAATAGGTTGCATTGAGCAGTCAGTTTTGGAGATTTGATTCCGTGAGTTCTTTGACAAGTTTGTGGCATTTTGCTTGTATGCATAGGACTCCGTCTTCTCAAAAATGATAGGTTTAGTTATCAATTCCACGCACCTGAATAGATTGGGTAATAGACTCTTTTGAAGTATTTAACAGTGTGTAGTTAATTAAAAAAAAAAAAAACCTTTAGCCTGCTTTTCACCCAAATTAGCCCCTAACCCACAACCATAACTCTAACTCATGTTTAATAGTTCTTTGCAAATAATCTGGCCCCCATATTTCAGTTTTCTTGCGCTACATATACTTCTACCTTGAGTTGGAAAATTGGTGGAATTTACTTTTTATCAGACCAAACCATTAACAACCTAAACTTGTAGCAGAATTCTTTAGTTCAGTTAAATCTTTGGGTTCTATTAGCTTTTGAAATCATTGACTTCATTGTTACAATTCTTCATTTATATAAAATGTCTTTCAGTACTGCTCTTATGGAATATGGCAACCAGGGACGGTTTTAAGTCAATTAGGCAGTTTCGTTCAAACTGGGCCCCAGGCCAAGGGAAGGCCCCGCGAATATACTCGAACAGAGG
>NW_021835209.1:40000-42178 GCF_006345805.1 Octopus sinensis | reverse complement strand
AAGCCAATTCGGACTGAGAAGAGTAGAGTAGACCTATACTCTAAGGCGTTCCATCCGTGACCATCCACGATTACATTTTCATGGCTTAAGTATTTACACGTTTTGTATTTCTTCTGAACCTGCTGGGTGGGATCTGAGAGGGAATCGGTTCTTATTTCTAGCAGGTCAAGCAAATACATCAGTGGCTCGTACAGATTTTGTTATTATTGCTGTTTAGAGTAGACCTATACTCTAAGGCGTTCCATCCGTGACCATCCACGATTACATTATCATGGCTTAAGTATTTACACGTTTTACATTTCTTCTGAACTGCTGGGTGGGATCTGAGAGGGAATCGGTTCTTATTTCTAGCAGGTCAAGCAAATACATCAGTGGCTCCTACAGATTTTGTTATTATTGCTGTTTAGAGTAGACCTATACTCTAAGGCGTTCCATCCGTGACCATCCACGATTACATTATCATGGCTTAAGTATTTACACGTTTTACATTTCTTCTGAACCTGCTGGGTGGGATCTGAGAGGGAATCGGTTCTTATTTCTAGCAGGTCAAGCAAATACATCAGTGGCTCCTACAGATTTTGTTATTATTGTTGTTATTTCGGTTAATGACACTGATATCAGATATAATCCAGCAGATCTTTAATGAAAGACGTCCCAGTCGTGACCATCCAATATTTTATCTAAATAGTACTTCCCGACCACATGGTTCCAAGTTCAGTCCCACTGCGTTACACCTAGGGCAAGTAACTTCTACTATAGCCTCGGGCCGACTAAAGTCTTGTGAGTGGATTTAGTAGACGGAAACTGAAAGAAACCCGCCGTATATATATATATTTATGTGTGTATTTATGTATGTATGTATGTATGTATGTATGTATGTGTGTATGTATGTATGTGTGTATGTATAAAGCTATGTATGTGTGTGTTTGTGTCAGGGTTTGTTCCCCCTTCACAGCTTGACCGGTGTTGGCGTCCCCGTAGCAAAGCGGTTCGGCAAAAGACACCGATAGAGTAAGTACTTTGGCTTTACAAAAAATAAGCTCTGTGGTCGACTTCTTCGACTAAAACCTGCCAAGGCGGTGCTCCAGCATGGTCGCTGTCAAATGGCTGAAACAAGTAAAAGTAAAAGTAAAGAATAAAAGAATAGAAGAAAATCTACGAAATCTACGATTTCAATACAGTTCTATATTTAAGAGATGAGAAATTGTGTACATTATTTACATGATTTACATTATTTACATTTGACGGATATTTGTCCTCATCTTGTTTGTTGTTAACACACAACATTTTTCTCGGGGATTACTTAATTTAAATAAACTTAGTTAACGTATCTACGTCGTATATTAGACAGTATTGTGTGATTCGAATGAAACGGGCTGCCGTATTCAGTCAGTCGAGCGACCACATACAACCTACTAGAAATAGCTGCCAGTAAGTACCTGGGTAATCAAGGTTTCAAGCTCTACGCGGCTATATATATACTCTTTTACTCTCTTTTACTTGTTTCAGTCATTTGAGCAAATCGACCCCAGGACTTATTCTTTGTAAGCCTATTACTTATTCTATCGTTCACTTTTGCCGAACCGCTAGGTAACGGGGACGTAAACACACCAAGCGATGTTGGGGGACAAGCACAGACACACACACACACAAACACACACACACACACACAACACACACACATATATATATATACACATATTTATATATACATATAAACGACGGGCTTCTTTCAGTTTCTGTCTACCAAGTCCACTCACAAGGCTTTGGTCGGCCCGAGGCTATAGTAGAAGACACTTGCCCAAGGTGCCACGTTGTGGGACTGAACCCGGAACCATGTGGTTCGTAAGCAGGCTACTACGACATAGCCACTCCTACACCTATATATAATATATATATATATATATATATATATATATATATATATATATGATATAGATATATAGATATATATATATAGATATATATATATACATACATACAATCACAGGCACACTCACACACACACACACACACGCACACGCATATATATGTATTAGTAAACAGTGACCTAGTGATCGTACCAATGACTACGTGGGAATGAAGAAGACGCAAATCCGAAAACACAGTCATCCGCAGTTTGTCTGTGCGTTAACTATATACTTCGCATGGTGATGGCAATATAAAAGAGCAAGTGAA
>NW_021835209.1:30000-32500 GCF_006345805.1 Octopus sinensis | reverse complement strand
TCTTCCCCTTCTTCCATTGTCGTCATCTTTGTTGAGGTGGTAGTAGTAGTGGCGGTGGTGTCGACAGTGACGGTGGTGCTGGTATGAAAAGACGTACATAAAGCTATCGCCAATACTGGAAACGTGGGAAGACATTAACATCGCTCTGGCAGACAGTTTGGTGGTTTATTAGCAACGTAAGCGACACACTGAACGGTTAATGTTTCAACATGGCCGACTGATATTGTGCTACGAAGGACAGCACAGAGGAAGACATAAACTGGTTAAGAGGAACAGAAGGAGGAGGAGGTGGAGAATGAGATATATATATAAACTAGTGGTGGCAGTCGTGGTGGTCCTGGTGGGAACAGTGGACAGTGATGGAAGACAGGAAACGAAATCGAAAAAGAAAAATAATATTTGAAGTGATGACGGTGAACATGATGATTGTTATGATGATGATGATGACGGTGGAGTCGATAGTGGTAGGGAACATGATGACGATGATGATGACGATGATGATGACGATGATGATGACGATGATGATGACGATGATGATGATGATGACGATGATGATGACGATGATGATGATGATGATGATGATGACAATGACGATGACGATAATGATGATGATAGTAGTGGTGGTGGATGTGGTGGTGGTGGTGTTCATAGTGGAGGTCACGATTGGAGTGTCGATGACAACGATGATGTTGATGACGTTTTTGTTCTTGTTGATGTTGATGATGATGATGGTGATGAATGTTGATTGTCATACTACTGATGATGATGGAGAGAAGGATGGGTTTAGTGATGGTTGATGGTGGTGGTGGTGGCGGCGGAGATGGCGCTGCTGCTGTTGCTGCCACTACTTGGTGATGATGATGCTGATAATAATAATGAAGGAGATTATCACGATAAGGATTATCATGGTGGTAAAGCATGCTAATGAAGATGCTTATCATCAAAACGTTGACGATGATGATGATAGCGGCAGTGATTGCAATTGACGATGTTGATGACGATGATGATGATGATGATGATGATGATGATGATGATGATGATGACGATGATGATGACGATGATGATGATGATGGTGATGGCAGCAGTGATGCTGCTGATGATAATGATGATGGTGATGATGATGATGATGATGATGATGATGATGATGATGATGATGATGATGATGATGAAGACGATGGTGATGGCAGCAGTGATGCTGGTGATGATGATGATGATGGTGATGATGATGATGAGGGTGATGATGATGATGATGATGATGATGATGATGATGATGATGATGATGAAGATGATGATGATGATGATGAAGACGATGGTGATGGCAGCAGTGATGCTGGTGATGATGATGATGCTGGTGATGATGATGATGATGATGATGATGATGATGATGATGATGATGATGCCCAGAACATTGACAATATTTTCCTAAACAAGCGATGTATGCGTCAGTATGTGAGATATATTCTTTTTATCAAGCCGAAATCAAAATATGTCCGACTGTAAGTGTTTGTGTGTGTACTTATGTGTACAAGTGTCTGCCTCTGTGTGTATTATATGTGTATGTATGTGCATACATGCTTATATGTGTACTTAGCGTACGTATGTGAGTATGTGTTTCGGTTTGCATATATACGTATACATATATATATATATATATTATATATATATATATATATATTATATATATATATATATAATATATATATATATATGTGTGTGTGTGTGTGTGTGTGTGTGTGTGTGTGGTGTGTGTGTGTGTGTGTGTGTGTATTATAGTATTACAACCCGATTTCATTCGGGTCTACTCCTGCCACATTTTAAAGATGAGGAATTTTGCCCTAGATGCCACGCCTTACAATTCAGCAAACCCAAAGTTGCCATGCACACTCCTCAGCACTTTTAACATAGGTGTGCAAATTTTCAGGTCAATCCGACCACATTTACTGACACTTTTACTTGCACAGTTTCTTGTGAGACAACGTCCCACTTTTCACAAATATATATATATTCGCCAAAATAGATCGCTAGCCACTAAACCTTTTTTTCATTTTCTCTCCCTGTTTAATTCTGTGTAGGCTCGAAACCTAAAACACTTTCGCACTTCCAGGAATTGAACTCGAAATCTTGGGGTTAGTAATAATAATAATAATAATAATAATAATAATAATAATAATAATAATAATAATAATAATAATAATGATAACAATAACAACAACAAAAACATCAAAAAATACCTTAGGAATGAGAACCCAGGTTCGAAATTTCCCCAATACACCTGATGAAGGCTGGAGGCTATATCAGCCGAAAATGTTGTGTTAACAACAAACAAGATGGGAACAAATATCCATTAAATGTAAATAATATAAATAATGTACATAATTCCTCATCTCGGAAATATAGAACTGGACGTTGACTGATTAACGTTAACTGGCTGAATTTTGCTAATATTCACTAGTATCTATTTATCACCAGATAAATAGGTGCATAACTTTAACGTAGAATA
>NW_021835209.1:12500-20000 GCF_006345805.1 Octopus sinensis | reverse complement strand
TATAGATTTAACAGATGCGTCGTAAATAGGAGGCTTATCCTTCCTCCTCTTCTTCCCCTTCCTACCTTTAACGGAACTTTCCAGGAAGTCCTTCCTCCCCTTAATCTCCCTCCTCGGACATTTTCAGGAAGTTCTTCATCCCCGCCCTCGGAACTTTCCAGAAAGTTGTTCCTACCATTTCTCCCCTGCTTCGGAACGTTCCGGGAAGTTCTTCACTCCTTCCTCAGAACTTTCCAGGATGCCTTTCCCACCTTCCTCCCATTCATCCCCTTCATCCCCCTCCTGGGTATATTCTAGAAAGTCTTTCCTCTCCCACCTCGGAAATATTCCAGGAAGACCATCCTCCCATCCTTCATACCCTTCCTCCCCTTTGTCCCCTTCCTCGTACTTTTCCAGGAAGTCCTTCACCACCCAACTCGGATCTTTCCACGAAGTCGTTCATCCCCTTTCTCTCATTCTTCCATATACTCGCAATTTTCCACAAAGTCGTTCCTCCCTTTCCCTCTTCCTCCCCTCCAACTTCCTCTCCCACACCCCCTTCCTCCCCTCCCCTCTCCTCCCCCCCCTCTTCCTCCCCTCCCCTCCCCTCTTCCCCCCCCCCTCTTCCTCCCCCTCCTCTTCCCCCTCCCTCTTCCCCCTCCCCTCTTCCTCCCCTCCCCTCCCCTCTTCCTCCCCTCCCCTCCCCCTCTCCTCCCCCTCCCCTCTTCCCCCTCCCCCCTCCCCTCTTTCCCCCTCCCCTCTTCCCCCTCCCCTCTTCCCCCTCCCCCTCCCCTCTCCCCCTCCCCATCTTCCTCCCCACCTCCCCTCTTCCACCCCTCCCTCTCCCCCTCCCCTCTCCTCCCCACCTCCCCTCTTCCACCCCTCCCCTCTTCCCCTTCCCTCCCTCATCACTTCCCATTCCCCCTTCCTCCCCTCACCACTTCCAGGAATTCGTTCCTCCACATCCGCCCAATTGTCCTTCTCCTCGGAACATTCCAGAAAATTGTTTACAGGAATTCGTTCCTCCACATCCGCCCAATTATCCTTCTCCTCGGAACATTCCAGAAAATTGTTCCTCCCAATCCTTACCTCCTCGGAACTTTCCAGGAAGTTCTTCCACCTCGGAACTTTCTTTCTGATGTTGCGTCTTTCTTTGGAATCAGTACGCGGGGTGTGGGCAGAGGTGGAAGTGGAAGAAAAGAACGAGAAATGGCAGGATGGGGGAAAGGGAGGATAAACTTCCTTGAACTTCCGAGGAAGGGGATGAAGTGTGCAGTGTCAGCTGGCTCCATCCTTCCACCGCTTTATCGGAGCATTCCAGGAATCGTTCCCCTTATTCGGAACTTTCCAGGAAGTACTTCAATGCTCTTCTCCGAACTTTCCTTCCTCTTCCTTGTTCTCCTTCTCGGAACTTTCCAGGAAGTCGTTCCTTCAATTCATCCCCTTCATCGGAAATTTCCAGTAATTCCTTCCTTCCCACACTCGGATCTTTCCAGGAACTCCTTCACCCCTCTCCTCGGAACTTTTCAGGAAGTCTCTCCTCTCTTTTTCTTCACTTTCTTCCCAACTCCTTCCGAGGAACTTTCCAGAAAATACTTCCCAAACTTCGAACGTGCCAGGGAGTCTTTCCTTTCCTCGGAACTTTCCAGGACGTCCTTCATCCCACTCCTCGGAACTTTCAAGGAAGTCGTTGCTCCCCGTCATCCCTTCCCGGAAAGCTCCGAGGATGAGCAGGAATTACTTCTTGGAAAGTTCCGAGTAGGGGAAGAAGGGGAGGAATTACTTCCAGGAAAGTTCCGAAGAGGGAGAGGAACGGGAGGAATTACTTCCTGGAATGTTCTTGGAATGCCCTAACCACTGAGCCATTGCGCCTCCACTCTGTATATGTATATTTGTATCTGTATATATATATATATATATATATATATATATATATATTTGCATACCGTTCGACGGACAGTGGCGAGACAGAAACTACGTGACCATGCTGAATACGATGTACTCTGCTGCAATGTCTGAAACTGGCAAACAGAATCGTGCAGGGGACCCCATAAAAAACTCGATGTTGTACAGGGCTACAACAGAGCAATGAGTGGGCTGGATAGATCCGATCAGCTGGCTACCACGCACAAATCTCACGAAGATTCGGAAAATGGTACAAAAAATATTTTGTACATTGTGGATATGGCACTCGTGAAGACACATCTGATCTGGCGAATGCTGGGTGGCCAAGCAAATGGACTCGCATTTCGAAGTTTCCGAGCTGCCCAACTACCGAACGCGTGGACGTCCTCACGCCCGACCAACTCCAAACCGGCTCCTGAACCGACGAGGACATTTCCCGCCTTTCATACAGCCAACGGAAAAAAGTAGAAACCGGCATGGAAATGTGTTGTGTGCACCTCACACCACCGTAGGCGCGAAACCAGATTTCGTTGTCCGGACTGTGATGTGTCTCTTTGCATAATACCGTGTTTTGAGTTGTACCACACGCAAGCTATTTTTTGAACTTGAGCAGAATAACTCGTGCTTATCATAATATGATAAATAGTTTCAAATAGTTCGTTTTCATAAACCGGTAGACGTAAATGTACGATGCTATGTTATTGTAACGGTGAAGGTAAATAGATGCAAGCTCATTGGCACTTGTGTGTTTGTGTGGCCTCATTAGATTAAAAAAAAACCCGGAGCAGTGTCTCGCATGCTTCGGATAATATTGGTGCCAAGGAGTTAATTAGGTATTCATGAAATATTTATAATGCCAGAAAACCACTGGATTTATTCACATCATTTTCTGTTGATATAGGGATGGAGTTTGGCCAACAGAAATGTTCATATTTAACAACTGAACATGAAAAAACTGTCCACCCAACCCCAAATCTTTTAACCAATGACCTTTGTCTTCTCTGTTTTGTAAAACGAATGATACAAATACATTGATATTAATGAAACGAAGAGAGAAGCACTCCGTCAGTTCCGATGACGAGGGTCCCAGCTAATACGATCATCGGAACCGCTTGCTCGTGAGATTGATGTGCAATGGCGGAGCACTCTACAGACACGCATACCCCTTTTTACGTATTTCTCAGGGAGATTTAGCGTGACATAGAGTGTGACAAGGCTGGCCCCTTGAAATTTTTGCCAGCTGAGTGGGCTGGAGGACCGTGAAATAAAGTGTCTTGCTAAAGGACACAACGCGCCGCCGAGAATCGAACTCGTGACCCTACGATCGCGAGCCCAATGCCCTAAACACTAAGCTACGCGCCAATGAAAATACATCATGAAAGGTTCTGTGAACAAAGACGAAGTAATCAAAGAATATTATTCTAGACAAAAAAACCAAACAAAACACAAAAACGACATCGTAGCCAGAGCTTTTATTCATACAACGCAAAATCCTGCAATGCATTTGCAGTTAATACCAAAACATATAAGCCTATACCAACGTTTGGCCATCAACCGATACCAGCATTTGGGATACGAGACTGGTTTATTGAGGAAATATGCTGCTCCATAAGTAATCAAACCAGCAAGATTCCGTCATCTGCAAACTTCCACAGAAACTATGATATTGAGAGATTCTAACACAGAAGAAAAGAAGATAAAAGAGATTTAAGATCAACTGAGACAGCATTTGAATATCGTTTGATATTAACCCATTGAAACCGATCGTCCGTTTAAACTGACATTTAATTTATAAAGATATGAAAGAAATACTTGATACAAATTGTGATTTGTGTATGATCTGTATCAAAGAATGAAACATGTTCTTACCGCGTATGCCGTCTGTAGAAATCAGGTTTCAATGAAAAATTTTTCATTTGTTATTTAGGTTAAAATAATATCAGGTCATTCCATAAGTTCTGTGCGAATTTTGAATAAAGGAAACATGTAATTAAATGTTATATTTAATTGAAATGTAATCATCAATGTACTTTCCCTTATTATCTATAATTTCATTCCATCTATTTACAAGCTTTTTAATCCCATCAATGTAAAACTCTTATGGTTTCAAAGCGAAGAACTCTGAAATGTTAGTTTCGACCTCCTCCTGACTTGCGAAAGTTATGTCCTCCAAATGATTCTGTAAACTACGAAATAAATGGTAGTCTGAAGGACCAAGATCGGGAGAATAAGGTGGATGAGGAAATTTTCCCAACCAAGCTCTTCGATCTTCTGTAATGTGATCTTTGCAGTGTGGTGTCGCGCGTGGTCCTGATGAAACATCACTCTTTTTCGATTCACTAAAGCGGGTATTTTTTCCTTTAAAGCTTGTTTCAAACGCTCTAATTGCTGACAGTAGACTTGAGCATTGATTGTTACATTAGTTGGTAACAATTCAAAGTGAATTACTCCTTTGCAATCCCACCAGATAGAGAGAAGAATCTCTTTCTCATGAAATTCCCTTCTCGGTTGTGGTTGAGCTTTTCCCCTTTTACCAAGCCACTGTTTACAACGTTTAACATTTCAATAAATCCATTTTCTATCACAAGTCTATCCAAAAAGTGTGAAATGAGTTCGCGAGAATAGAGAGAAGAGTAGATGCCAACTCAGGATTTATGGTTGCTTTCGGACAATTCATGAGGCACCCATTTTCCAAGTTTAGGAACTTTTCCAAGTTGTTGAAGATGACGACGAACAGTTGTATGGTTTGAACTAAGCTTTATTGCCAATCCTTCAACTGATATTGAAGGATTTTCTTCAAGTAATGCTTCAAGGAGCTTATCATCAAACTCAACTGGACGTCCTGTTCAGTCTTCATCTTCAAGGCTGAAATCTCCACTTCTGAATTTTGCAAACCATCTTCTGCAAGTTATTTCATTCAAGCATTCTTAAATGCTTTTTGGATACTTCCATGTTAGAAAGGGTTTTTATCAAAGAAATTTTAATTCTATTATTCTGTAAAATTATATTTAATTAGTTTTAATGTACACAAATGAATAAAAATAATTTTTAATTCCATTAGACATTCTAAAATACTAATAAATTTCATTCAGTTTTAAAAAAAGTAAAATCGGACGGAACATATGGGATGATCTGATAGTATCTATGAATTTTCAGGCAATTTCATTCACTAAAAAAATTTAGGCACAAATGGGTAAACAAATCAGTAAACAATCGATTGGTAATCAACTGTAGCAAAAAAAAACATCAATAAATAAATAAAAATAATAACAATAAGTGCATTAAGTAAGTGCTCAAAAGTGAAGTGAATTCATATCCTAAGGGTCTGTAGTGACTCCTCAATACATGCTCACCTCCTGACGACCTCTCATATTAACTTTGAAGAAGTGCAAAACTAGCGACTGTCAAGGAAAACCTAAAACCATAAACTTGAAGTGGTTGAGAATATTGGTACCAGGTCAGCAATTTCGGGGGTAAGGGTAAGTCGATTACAACGACCACAGTGTTCAATTGGTACTTAATTTATCGACCACGTGTAACATAAAAGGCGAAGTAGACCTCGGTAGAATTTGAACTCAGAACGTACAGACGGACGAAATACTGTTAAACACTTTGCCCGACGTCTTGAAGTAGTTAAGAATGTTAGTATGCAGAATCGTTTGCACCCCGGAGGAATGCTTAACAGTATTTTTTACGCCTGTAGCTAAAGAGGAGGGGGGCGGTAGGGTCAGTCCGCTCCAGGTGGCACTTTTAAAGGGGCGGTACTTTTGGGTTTGCTTTAGGCAATATGTTGTTTTTTGTGGGATCCGGGGATGGCGAACGGAAGGGCCGTCCCCGGCGACACACACTCTAGTTACGCTAGTACGTCTGTACACTCTGAGTCCGCCGAGGTCGACTTCGCCTCTCATCCTTTCAGGGTCGATAAATTAAGTACCAGTTGAGCATTGGGGTCAAAGCGATCGACTTGTCATCCTCTTACGAACTTGCTGGCATTGTGCCAAAACTTGATTTCAAATGTCGGCTCAAGACCAGCAATTTTAGGGGAGTGATAAGTTGATTACATCGACCGCAGTGCTATCCCAAAAGGACGAAAGTCGACCTCGGCGGAATTTGAACTCAGAATATGAAGGCGGACGAAATGCTGCTAAGTATCTTGTCCGGCGTGCTAACGATTCTTTAATCTCCTCGTCTTCCTTGTGCCAAAAAAATGAATCCAATATGAAAAGTAACTTCTCTTGAAGTTGTGAATGTCATACAACGTCACATCTTGGCGACCAGGCTTCAGCAATCTAAGAGCACGTGATAGATAAGAAATATCTAATGAACAAACAGGACAACAAAGCTCTTAGTCTCCTACGACGCTACCACAAATGACAGTAGCTGGCATCCGCGGGTCTCGAGAGGCCATGGATCTGCGCCCGTAGAAATTGTGTTAGACGCTGAAAGTGGTGCAGCGTCAAATGTCAAGCGTCAAATGTGTCACTTTTCTGTGGTGGACATAAGACGTACTCAACAGCTGTCCAAAAATCTCATCATATTACTAACTCTCACTAAGACAATAATGTCCAATGTCAATCCGTAGAAAAGGCTGCTCAGGGGTAAATATTAACAATTTCTCTGTTAAGGAATACATACACATAATACATATCAATATATGAAATATTGGTGGACCATTCCCACCAAAAATTTGACCAAATGCAAACAAAACAGGCCTTATATATTTATTTGGGTCAGAAAGAAATAATAGTTGTTGTCACAAAGACGGGCTATGCTGCCTCATGAGAACATATATTCCACGATCAGCAAGAAGGAGAATATTTATTGACAACAGCTCCGAATTGTACTGCTCCTCTGCTTTCGATAGACAGTCATCTTCATACCAACAATTACTGGTGCATTTCGTTACGTTAGGAAATGTTTTAGCTACAATACAGAAGAGCTAACACGCACTTTACTGATACAATCAAATGGAACAGATAGAATAGGCAAGACTTTCTTAAAGCGCAGTATGCATCAATTATCGTTGTTATCTAAATTCCATTTGGAAGCTTTTGTTTCTCCATCTGGGAAGACCCTTCTTCTAAGAAGAATTAGAATAAATAAAAGTTGTCAAACATACATACCTGCATATAAACACAAGTGTGTGTGTGTGTGTGTGTGTGTGTGTTTGTGTGTGTATGTGTGCATATATATATATACGCACATTCTTCTTCTTTTTCTTCTTTCTTTTCGTTTTCTTATGAAGATCTAGCGTTAAAAACCCCTTTCTCTTTCAAGCGTTATAGCAATAACACATATGTTAAATCATGTGCCTCTCATTGTGTATGATACTTTGTTTATGCTCATTCATCTTCATCTATCTATCTATCTATCTATCTATCTATCTATCTATCTATCTATCTATCTATCTATCTATCTATCTATCTATCTATCTATCTATCTATCTATAGACGTCGAAACCATAATGATATCCGTAGGGCAGCTGATGATGGGAGTATGTTTGATTGTGTTTGTGGAATAGTATTATGACACATCATTTCGATATATATATATATATATGAAATTATATTAGCTAAAATTCCTACAAGAGTAGCTCAGGCACTTGCAGTTTCGTCC
>NW_021835209.1:0-7500 GCF_006345805.1 Octopus sinensis | reverse complement strand
TCTTATCTCTATTGTGTATTCTACACATACCTACACAGGCACACACACACACACGCATACACACACTTCCACACGCACACACACACACACACACACACACACGTATACATATATATGTATGTGTGCGCGCGTGTGTGTGTATAAACAGTTATAGATTCATCGATTTATGATACATGATATAACACAAAAAAAATATCTACCCCTTATTTCAATGGTAGTTATGATTACATCATTTGGATATGAAAAGGATGATGATGCTGTATGTGAAAATAACGTTAACATTCCCCTTCCTCCTCCTGCTCCTACTGCTCCTCCTGTTCCTCCGCCTGTTCTTCTTCTTGCTCTTCCTCCTGCCCTTCCTCCTGCTCCTCCTCCACCACCACCACCACCACCACCACCACCACACCACCACCACCACCACCACCACCACCACCAACAACAACAACAGCAACAACAACAACAACAAAAACAACTTCAAAAACAACAACAAAAACAACTTCTCCACCACCCCCTCCTCCTCATCATCCTCCTCCTCCTCCTCATCATCAAGATCAACATCAGCATGAACATCATCATCGCAGAGTCGGTAAAGCTGATCGACAAAAGGTCTGTTGATGTTTATTTATATACGTGCCTTTACATTCTCCGTTCAAAACCAGGCTTAAGTTGATTTTTACTGTTCATCTATTGAGATCGATATTATTGATTCTATTCACCTCTCTCTCCCCACAAATTAATTACATTATCTTTTTTTGTTTACGTTAGAAATCAGAGAGGTCGTTGATGACAGGATCGATAAGGTATCAGGGTGGTGGACTGGTACAATCTTTAGAATATCGGGGTGGTGGATAGTAATATCTGTTGAGTATCAAAGTCGTGGGTGACGTAATTGATAAAGAATTCTACACTCTAGTGAGTATCAGGACAGCGGAGGTGGTGTTGGAAGATATAATTCATAGGGTACCAGGGTGGCAGACTGGTAGAATTGGTTGGATGCTAGTCGTAGTAGAGAAGAATCGATGTGGTTCTAGGATAGTAATGTTAGAATCGGTACAAGAGCAGGCAAAACACCTTTTACATGCTGTGTTCCAACCCCGCTGTGACTGACCTCGCGTTTTATCGTCCCGCGATAACTGAGTAAATTACGGTAGATGATATACCGTAATTCCTCGACTATCGCGTGTGTTACGTTCCAACTAACCTCCCGCGATAATTGGAAATCTGCGAAGTAGAAACTGCTGTATTATATATTTTATTATTATTATCATTTTTATAATTTGTAAAGAGTATATATTTATTTTATTATATATGCAAAAAACCACAGAGGTAAGCTTAAACAGAGGTAAGCTTAAACAACTAGAAATGCACTCGGAGAGCGCAGCGCTCCACCAATCAGCTCATTTTAAGATAGATACGCGCGTAAAATTTCTAATGGAGAAACGAAAATAAACTTTAGAAACAGCAACGCCACCATAGGTTACGTTGAAACGGTGAACGTGTTTTCAAGGGAGATAATCAAAGGACGTAACATTGAAATACTTCATGTAAAGTAAATATAACAAATGAAAAAATCCTTCAAGAATCCATAAAAATTCCTGGATCACTACCAAAATTTCATCATCTGTTCTTTATGTATTTACCAATTTTTCCTGCAAGGTTCATCAAAAACCGTTCACAAATTTTTGTGTTATTTTGCACACAGCTGGACAGACGGACAAACCAACGATTTCTGCCAGCTGGCCACTTAAAAAATATTATTATTATTATTATTATTATTATTATTATTATTATTATTATTAATAATAATAATAATACTTATTATTATTATAATATTATAATATTATTATATTATTATAATATTATTATAATAATATGTTGCGCTTTGATCGATTAGTAAAGTACTGAAGAGCGTTGAGTGAATCGATGACACAGGTCTATCTGGAATGTCTAAAGTAAGACCCTTCGATAAGGTAGTTGTTGGACTCTAAGGCGACCTGGAGAGGACAGACCCATCATTAATGGTCTTTCAGCCTTTCTGTGTTTCTAAAACAGTGTTGTTCAGTACATACTTTATTTTTTAATGACATCAAGAGAAATTTAACAGTTATTTCTACTAAGATCAGAAACCACTTAGGAGCTCTTTTCTTGACCTGTTGCTCCTCCTCCTCCTCCTCCTCCTCCTCCTTCTTCTTCTTCTTCTTCTTCTTCTTCTTCTTCTTCAGGACACACGCCAATAACCACAAAGAATAATCTCTAATTCGAGCATGCACTAAGCTACTAAGAATGCGTGTA
Organism: Octopus sinensis; assembly: GCF_006345805.1. Lineage (NCBI taxonomy): Eukaryota > Metazoa > Mollusca > Cephalopoda > Octopoda > Octopodidae > Octopus > Octopus sinensis. Next base: position 5,208 of record NW_021835209.1, on the reverse strand, counting down.
GGAGCTTGAAGATCCACCCACCACACGTGATAGACTCGCAGTTGCACGGGCGCGAAAGCTATGTTGTTATCCTCTGGGCTACAGAGGATTCGCAATATAGACTAGGGTCTGAAACTTTACCACACCATAGTGGGTTACACTATGGTTCCTCTGCTTCGTGGCAGAAGTAGGAAGAACGAGTGAGAGAAAGTTGTGGTGAAAGAGTAAAGCGGGGTTCACCACCACACTCCGCGCTGGAGCCTCGCGGAGCTTAGGTGTTTTTGCTCAATAAAACACCTCAGTAAAACTCACAATGCCCGATCTGGGAATCGAAACCGCGTTTTTACGACCGCGAGTCCGCTGCCCTAACCACTGGACCATTGCGCCTCCACGATTGTTGTTGAACCATAAGGCGACCTGGAGAGAACAGACCTGTCATTAATGGTATTTCAATATTTCTGTGTATCTAAAACAGTGTTGTTCAGTACAGACTTCATTTTTTAAAGACATCGAGAGAAATTTAACAGCTATTTCTACTAGGATCAGAAACCACTTAGGAGCTCTTTTCTTGACCTGCTGCTGCTGTTGTTGATGTTTATAGATTAATATTAATCGCAGGATTGTGGTGGATTAGCACAATTGTTAGAGTGATGGACAGATTAAAATGTGGTCAGGTATTTAATAGCTTCTCCTCACATTGTCGGTTCAAATCTTGCCTAAGTCGAATTACGCCTTTGACTTTCCGGAGTGGAGTGAAGGTTGTGTCAAGTCAATAAAATGGAATACCAGTCATATTACAGGGCCTGAATTAAGCAACTATATCCCCGCCACATACACAAAAAAAAATGTGGTTATTTTATGAATGTTTTATAATAAGCATAGGCGCAGGAGTGGCTGTGTGGTAAGTAGCTTGCAAACCAACCACATGGTTCCGGGTTCAGTCCCACTGCGTGGCATCTTGGGCAAGTGTCTTCTGCTATAGCCCCGGGCCGACCAATGCCTTGTGAGTGGATTTGGTAGACGGAAACTGAAAGAAGCCTGTCGTATATATGTATATATATGTGTATGTGTGTGTGCGTTTGTCCCCCCTAGCATTGCTTGACAACCGATGCTGGTGTGTTTACGTCCCCGTCACGTAGCGGTTCGGCAAAAAGAGACCGACAAAATAAGTACTGGGCTTACAAAAAAGAATAAGTCCCGGGGTCGATTTGCTCGACTAAAAAAAGGCGGTGCTCCAGCATGGCCGCAGTCAAATGACTGAAACAAGTAAAAGAGTAAAAAGAGTAAAGAGTAAAGTACTTCCGTCGTCATCATCGTCGTCGTCGTCATCGTTGGTGTTTAGCTGCTGCTGCTGGTGTTGCTGCTGCGGCAAATCTCACCCTCTTCTCTCCCAAACACACCATCATCTGTCAGTTACGATAAAGAAAACACTCCGAAGATGGCGCACGTTTCTACTGTTGAGAATATTTTATTATCTTCCCTCTTTCTTTCTCTATCCCTCTGTCTCACTATCTCTCTCTCTCTTTCTCTCTCTCTCTCTCTCTCTCTCTGTCTTTCACTAAGTCTGTTTTCTCTCTCTCACCCTCTCTCAATCTCTCTCTTTCCCCCCCTCTGACTCTGCCTCTCTCTCTTTCTTGCCTTTCTAATTTTCTTCTGTGCTGCTCTCCTTTTAGTTTTCCTTGTTTTCGCACCCCGTTCCCACCCGTCTCTTTCTATTTAAGAGTCTTTTTCTTCATAATCGTTTCTCTCTCTATTCGCTTGTTGATCTCCAACCACCCTCTAATTTATCTATCTATCTATCTATCTATCTATCTATCTATCTATCTATCTATCTATCTATCTATCTATCTATCTGTCTGTCAGTCTGTCTGTCTGTCTGTCTGTCTATCTGTCTGTCTGTCTGTCAATCTATCTGTCTGTCTGTCTGTCTGTCTGTCTGTCTGTCTATCTATCTATCTATCTATCTATCTATCTATCTATCTATCTATCTATCTATCTATCAGTCTGTCTGTCTGTCTGTCTATCTATCTATCTATCTATCTATCTGTTTATCTATCTATCTATCTATCTATCTATCTATCTATCTATCTATCTATCTCTATCTATCTATCTATCTATCTATCTATCTATCTATCTATCTATCTATCTATCTATCTATCTATCTATCTATCTATCTATCTAAACACTTTCCTCTCTGGTCAATCTCTCATCAACTTCTTCAAGTATCACTTGAAGAAAAAAGTGAGAGTAGAGAGGCAAGTTTTGTCTAGTGAATGTTTTAAAAAAAGATGGGTGAATGTAGCAAGGATGGCACGTATGAATGACGAAGCCACCTTGACTATGATTCTATGAACCGTAAAAATTAATACAGAGAGTTGCTTATTTGCAAAAAAAAAAAAAAAAAGAAATATAACATGTGACTTCATTGACCGAGGTTACCGTGGTCTTTTCCGTAGGCTTTTCTTTCCCCGGGTAAACCTCACCTGTCCTCCCCTTTACACTTCATATTGACATTTCTGTGATAACGATCCCTATTGATCAATTTTTTTCCTCTCCCCCTTTTTTTTACCCCCCCCCTTTTTTTGTCCTCTTTCTCTCCTTTTACGATCCCTTTTGATCGACCCCCCCTTTTTTATTTTATTTTTATTTTATTTTTTTATTTTTTTATTTTTTTATTTTTTAAACCTTCAAAAGAAAAGCTCTACCTTGTAATTTGTTCTATCTGTGTGCAGCCCTGTGTGGCTAATAAAGAAACATATCTATCTAACTTTATCAATAAGATATATTTTATGCGTTCTTGTTGTTGCTGTTGTGACAGTTTTAAGTTATTGTTCTTTGGGAAATATTATAAGACATTATCACCCACCACCACCACCACCGCCACCACCACCACCATCATCATCATCATCATCATCATCATTTTTGCTAGTACAATTTAATATTCTAAGTCTTATTTTTCTTGTTGTTCTTATTGTTTATTTTATGAGATGAAAGGATTCATCATCATCATCATCATCATCACCACCACCACCACCATCATCATCATCACCACCATCATCATCATCATCGTCACCATCATCATCGATGTGAACGTCATTCCTTCTTTTCCTCCTCGCTTCCTCTTTACTTAATTACCTATTAGAAATATTAATATCATAGTAGTAGTAGTGGTTGTGGTGGTAGTGGTGGTGGTGATAGTTGTGGTATAGTAGTGGTGGTATAGTAGTAGTATAGTAGTAGTAGTAGTAGTGGTGGTGGTGGTGGTGGTGGTAGTACTAGTAGTAGTAGTAGTATAGTAGTAGTAGTTGTAGTAGTAGTTATAGTGGTAGTAGTAGTAGTAGTTGCAGCTGTAGTAGTAGTAGTAGCAGCAGCAGTAGTAGTAGTAGTAGTAGTAGTAGTAGTAGTAGTTGCAGTAGTAGTAGTAGTAGTAGTAGTAGAAGTAGTAGTAGCAGAAGTAGTAGTAGAAGCGCAAGTAGCGCAAGAGAAATTGATAATTTTTGCCATTTGATGTCGAGATACTCTGGGTTGCTGCGTTTTGTAAATTGCTAAGAAGCACCGTGAGACACGCCTGTTCCAAAGTCTGACAGAAAAATGATGCTACCATCTACAACAACAACAATAACAACACTATCATCATCATCATCACCATTCATCAGCCATCGTCCCCGTATCCATCCTCCTAGTTACAATATCGTGAACACTGTTGCCGTCGACGAAGGATAACCACAGCCGCCACCACCCTCCACCATCATCAGCATGCAACCACAAATACCATCACCTGCACTACCACCAAGACCATTCTCACCACCAGCACCAGCACCAGCACCACCACCACCAGCACCACCACCATCACCTTCGCCACCACCAGCAACACCACTATCACCACCAGCACCAACACCATCACCGCCACCACAACCACTACCGCAGACACAGACACCTCAACAACTACCAGCACCACTAGCACACACCACCACCACCACCACCATCACCACCCACCACACCACCACCACTACACTCTAACACAGCCACCACCACCACCACCACCACACCAACACACCACCACCACCACCACACACCACCACCACCACCACCACCACCACCACCACCACTACCACCTCTACCACAGCCACCACCACCATCGCCACCATCAGCAACACCAGTATCATCACCAGCACCAACACCATCACCGCCACGATCACTGCAACCTCTACCACACACGACCCTCACTACCACCACCACCACCACCACACCACCACCACCACTACCACCTCTACCACAGCCACCACCACCATCGCCACCATCAGCAACACCAGTATCATCACCAGCACCAACACCATCACCGCCACGATCACTGCAACCTCTACCAACACACGAACCTCACTACCACCACCACCACCACCACCACCACCACCACCACCACCAACGACATCAACAACGATCACATCACCACCGCCACCATCTCCACTCCCAGCGTCGCCATTGATTCTCGTTAGATATATGAATGATATACTGTGAAGAGGGTTCATCCTATTTCTTGTAATACAGAGGAAAAGGGTGAATGGTTGGGTAAGTGGAGTAGTGGTGCGGGGAGGGGAGGGGTGGTGTGGAGTGGGTTGTGAAAGGGGTGGTATGTTGTTGTGTCTATTTGAGGTTATTGAGAAGGGAGGAGATGTTCAAGAATGGCGTAGATAGAGTGAGTTAAGGGTGCATTAAGTGAATGAATTGCACCCATTTACAGAGATACACGTTCGTGCCTACATTTACAAACTATATTAAGGTATCGAATACGAATGTATAGATACATGCATGTATACATCTCACACATTACATACATATATATATAAATACATATATATATATATAATATATATATATTATATACATATGTATATATATAAATACATATATAATATAATATATATTATATATAATATAACATACATATATATATATATATATATATATATATATATATATATATATTCACGCCTACAACATACATACATACATACATACAAACAAACTACATATATATATATATATACATACATACATGCATACATACATATATATACATACATACATACATACATATATATATGTACCTATATACATATATATATATTTGCACATGCAAATATACACATACATTTATATATATTATATATTTATATCTACACACCAACACAGATATATATATGCTTATATATCTACATACACACACATATA
>NW_021835208.1:32500-44008 GCF_006345805.1 Octopus sinensis | reverse complement strand
GATTTGCAGCTGCTTCGGTTGACCCCCACCGCCCAGTAAACAAGCACTACGATGTTTGCATTCTGGTAAACATATCCTTCTCCACGCACACACACGAACACACACACACACGAACACACACACACACGAACACACACACACACGAACACACACACACACGAACACACACACACACACACTGGTTAAGGATCGACTTTGCCTTTCATCCTTTCGGGGTCGATAAATTAAGTACCAATTACGCACTGGGGGTCGATGTAATCGACTTAATCCCTTTGTCTGTCCTTGTTTGTCCCCTCTGTGTTTAGCCCCTTGTGGGCAGTAAAGAAATAGGTTGCATTCTGGTAAACATATCCTTCTCCATGCACACACATGAACACACACACGAACACCACACACATACACACACACACACACACACTGGTAAGGATCGACTTTGCCTTTCATCCTTTCGGGGTCGATAAATAAGTACCAATTACCACTGGGGGTCGATGTAATCGACTTAATCCCTTTGTCTGTCCTTGTTTGTCCCCTGGTGTTTAGCTCCTTGTGGGCAGTAAAGAAATAGGTTAAGGATAATTAGTCCAACACAAATCATGCTGAGGTCATCTTCTCTCTTCTTATATTATATTGATTGTTTTCATAAAAATATCAAATGTGATGGTCTATGTCCTTCTTAAGTGTTTTGGTAATGTAAGTCAAATGAAATTATTTCCATGTCGTATAAATTAGAAAAAGATGCACCAGCCCTGAACGTGATCAACCATTTGCAAAGCCCCGTTACAAATTTGTAGTTGTTAACATTATGGTGATGCAAATCAGATACTTCTTCATTCTTTGTCATCTTTATGATTATTATATCTTGGGAACGCACATGCTCATGTAATGTTTATTGTCTATTTCTTCTCGAGCGACGCCTGGCTCATAAGGGCCGGTTTTCCGGTTTCCGAGGCGTATAGGTTCCCTACCTAGACGGGACGCCGGTCCGTCGCAGGTGAGCTGCAAGATCTAGGAGGAAAGAGTAAGAGGAAGTTGTGGCGAGAGAGTCAGCAGATGTTCGCGATTACCTTCTGCCGGAGTTGCGTGGAGCTTAGGTGTTTCGCTCATAAACATACACAACGCCCGGTCTGAGATTCGAACTCGCGATCCCTCGACTGCGAGTCCACTACTCTAACCACCAGGCCATGTGCCTCCACTCATGTAATGGGGGAAGTGGTAAAGGCGGTGGAGTTAGATGTGTTTATCATTAGCTCAATCCGGACTGAGCACACCTGTGATTAGATATATTCAAAAAGTGAACATCTTGTCTCTGTTCGGGAGTTTATGAAACTTCATTATCTTGAAAAAAAAAAAGGGTAGGGTGTATGAGGGTCTTCCCTCATCTTTACAGGGCTACATTAAGTTGGAGAATTGACAGAAACGTGAGAACAACGGACAAAATGCCCTATCTATTTTTACCGGTTTTTTACTTTCTAAGTTCAAATCTCACCTAGGTTTTCCTTAAAATCAAGTACCAACTCTAGTTAGTGCACTTTCGGAATCATTAGAATGTTGAATAAAATGTTTTTGTGGTATTTGTGGTTAGCAAGTCGGGCTAAATGCTTAGCAGTATTTCGTTCTGAGTTCAAATTCCACCAAGGTTGACTTTGCCTTTCATCCTTTCGGGGTCGATAAATTAAGTACCAGTTACGCACCGGGGTCGATATAATTGACTTGATCCGTTTATCTGTCCTTGTTTGTCCTCTCTGTGTTTAGAGCCCCTTATGGGTAGTAAAGAAATAGGTATTTGTTCCGAATCTTCACGTTTTGAATGGCCAATCAAATTTGTAAGAAAACTATTATTCGAAGACAGTAAATGGAAAGCAACCTTTGTAGACGCTCACAAATCCTTCGTGATAAGCACAAAGTGTGTCAAGAAAGTCACCACTGTTTATTTGTTGACCTGACGATGAAAGGAAGGACAGCAATGACAAATCTATCTTTTCTTATTTGAGATGATTCGGGTGCTATTTGAGGGACAGAAAATAAAAGGGCAATCCTCTTGTGCTATAGACGCACTTCATTACTACACTACTGAGAAAATAAGCTCTTCTGTCCCAGAAAAAAGTTGCATCTCGGACAAGAATATTCGATGTGTACTGCCCTTCTTTTAGACAGTACTGTGAGATATGTGAGCGATTTTGTTATTATTCCTGGCAGATCGAGAAACCCCTCCCTTGGAAGCTCCTTCGTTGGCTGTTCGTTGACGTCGTGTTAATTATGACGTTCGTATTCCACCACGGAAAACAACACTGATTCCATTCATGGTTTCCTGTCGGCATTCTTTATATTACCCAAAACTTTCGATCAGCTAATCCGATAGAAGTTCTCCCTCTTGTGTATTGTTGTTTGGTTATAAACTTCTCAAAAGTAGTTTTTGCCTACAAATCGCTTGGATAATCTAAGTTGACTAAAATTTTCCACCTCAATATATTACATTTGTGAGACCTTATTGCATAAGTCTTTAGTGTGCAAAACGCTGATCTGAGATATTTTCTCCCAGTCATGTTAAGTCGGTTGGTGATAGGATTCCTAGGAGAGGACCATTTGAAATTAGGATCACAAGCTAATTTTTATTAGAGAATTACGAGTCAACGAGGGTGTTCGACCGGTTAGAAGTAGCTACCAAATACCCCTCAAATTGCACCTACCAACTTTGTTTAAAAAACAAGGCAGGATAAACTTAATGATGTTTTATATAAACTATGTCTGGGAAATAAAGATGTGTTGGTCACGACTGGAGTCCTTTTGAAGTATTTTCAATCAGTACTAGCCTGAGACTAAGCAACAATAGTAATAGCAGTAGCAGCAGCAACAACAACAACATTTGGAAGCCAGAGTCATCATCATCACTATCGTCATCGTCGTCGTCGTCGTCGTCTTCATCGTCATCATCATTATCGGGTCTGTTCTCTAGAATGTTGAAAAAAAAAAAAGAGAGAAAAAGAAACTCGAATATCTGGAAGCCATAAGAGAAGAACTAGAAGGGTTGAAATGGCCATTATTAGAACGCTGAAATAACAAATAAAAATGGTCGCAGTTCGTTGACTTCTTGTTGAACCAAATATTTGCAGTCAGGAAAAACACAAACAAGCAAGGAATCATATAAATAAACACACAAGAGAAAAAGAACACTAATTAGAATATGAAGACGATAAATATCCGGATGTGTATTGGTTAAATAGCTTTGGAATGTAAACAAGAAGAAAACAAAAAAAATAATAAATAAAATAAAAATAAAGGAGGGAGAGAAAGAAAAAGAGAAGGTAACAAAAAAAAGCTAAGAGACTATACTTTGGAAACTTAGAAACGAAAGGTTCAAGAAAATATATTATTGAAACAAACAAACAAACAAACAAAACAAAAACAGCGCAAAATAAAGTAAAAAAAATGAAAAAAGAAAAATAATATTAATATATAAAAATAACAACAACGACAGCAAAAACGCCAACAACATCAAAAACAACAAGGATTATTATTATTATTATTATTATTATTATTTGACGAAATTGGAAAAAATACAAACAAGAATAAATTAATGCAATTGCCATCATCATCATCATCATCTTCTTCTTCTTCTTCTTCTTCTTCTTCTTCTTTTCCTTCTTCTTCTTCTTCTTTTCTTCTTCTTCTTCTTCTTCTTCTTCTTTTCTTCTTCTTCTTCTTCAACATGTTTCTACGCGTATCCTTCTTTCTCTCTTCTACGACTCATCCTTCCTTATCATTGCCATCTTCCTCTTCGCATTATTTTAACATATTTTATTCTGTCTCTCCAAATTTTAAAAACTATTCCCTCTTTCCTCACTATATATATATATATATATATATATATATATAAAACACACACGTATACATATTATATATGTACATGTACATATACATACATACATACATACACACATCTACATATATGTACATCCATCAAAACACACACACACACATTCGGGAATAAGGTTAATGTGATATTAAAAAAGACAAAATATTTATCCCGACGCTCTCTGAAGGAAGATTTATAGCTTTACTACATGATGGATTTAGGACTATTGTATCAACATGAGTTTCCCATAGTCTCCTAACCAAGTGCCCCTACCCAACTACTTTTATCGCTACAGGAAAGGAAATACATATTCCTCCCTCCTTTTTTTTCTACCCTGTCCTCTATCTCCTCTTCTTTATCTGCTCTCGCCCTCTCGCACCCACACATATGCACATACGCATGTGCGCCTATGCACCGAGACAGATGCTCGCACATCGAATTGTAGCTAGTTTCAGTAATTGTCTTTCGTTCCCCTTCCGTTATATACATATACATATGTATGTATGTATTATGTATGTATGTATGTATTATGTATGTATGTATGTATGTATGTATGTATATATATATAAATATATATATATATATATATATATATATATATATATATATATATATATATATATATATATATATATATATATATATATATATATGGGAGGGGGTCGTTCTAACATAGCTAACATAAACCAAAAATGAGGTATAAGGACTTGCTGAAGGCTTCCTTAAGAGATGCTTGCATCTCTCCTGACACGTGGGAGGGCATAGCTATTGATCGTAGCAGGTGAAGAAGGATTGTGCACGAGGGGACAGCTTCTTTTTGAGAAATCTCGAGTTGCGCATGAGAAAGTAAGGAGGGATGTCAGGAAGGGCATCGCTGTTACACTTCCAGATGGGAAGGGTCTTCCTATGATGCTGACATGCAGTGTCTGTGCAAGACTCTGCCTCAGTAAAGCTGGACTCAAGAGTCATCTTCGTAGTCATAAAACGAGACAGATGATTGGCAACCTGGCCACTGGTGGTGGTGTAACACACCATACTAATCATATCTGTCGAGCATGTGGAAGAGAGTGTAATTCGGCAGGAGGACTTAAACGACATGCAAAGGTACATGAAGCCCAGTTACAACTACAGCCGGCTATTACCGGTAAAGGTTTTAGCTGCCAATTCTGTACAAGACATTGTAGATCTTTAGCTGAGCTAAAAAGTCACATTCGATCACAGCACCAATAACAGTTAAGCTTCGTGCAATAGCCATACTCGATAACGAGGGGCGGTCATCATATATATATACATATATATAATTTGCAGAGAACATGCTAAATCATCGATGGTAACTCGTTGGTTCGCCAGAATATTCTCGCAAGTTTCTTGAATCTTTTCGTCAGTGGTGGAGGTTGATCAGCATCCTGCTCCCTCTTTGTGAATCACACTTGTCCGACCTCTTTTAAGATTCTCGATCCACTCATATACACGTCTGCGCGGTAGAGTGCTGTCCTCTTATTGTACTGAAAGCCTGCGATGAATTTCAGCCCATAACACACCTTAAGATCAGAGATGTATCACTGGTCTGTATTATTGCTTGGCGTACACTACCAGCAGAGCAGCCATCTTTACTCTGAAATACAAGAAAGAAAACTAAAGGGTTCAAGGTCGAATATCGGTTACATAACCACTTTTTAGCACACCAGGGCTGAAGGTCTTGTGGTCAATCTAAAAGAAGTTTTGGCGAAAGTGTAAATCATGTTTGACTTAGTGTTTGTGTGTGTGTGTGAGACTGTGCGCGCGTGTATGCATATATGTGTGTGTGTATGTGTGTACATGTGCGTGTGTGTATATGTATGTACTCTTTTACTTGTTTCAGTCATTTGACTGTGGCCATGCTGGAGCACCACCTTTAGTCAAGCAAATCGTCCCAGGACTCATTCTTTGTAAGCCTAGTACTTATTCTATCGGTATCTTTTACCAAACCGCTAAGTTACGGGGACGTAAACACACCAGCATCGGTTGTCAAGCGATGTTGGCAGGGGTGTGTGTGAGAAACACAGACACACAAACATATACACACATATACATATACATATATACATACATATATACGACGGGATTCTTTCAGTTTCCGTCTACCAAATCCATTCACAAGGCTTTGGTCGGCCGAGGCTATAGTAGAAGACACTTGCAGTGGGACTGAACCCGGAACCATGTGGTTGGTAAGCAAACTACTTACCACACAGCCACTCCTACGCATATATAAGTATATTTCTGTGTGTTCGTGTGAGTCTGTCTCTGTGTGTTCTCATTTAATGTTTTATTTATACCAGCAACAGTAGCTGAATTTTTATATTTCAAATTTTTACTGATGAACTGACTTTCATCTAAAATACAACAAAATTTATTAATAATTAGATAATTATGATAAACTCAGTTAATAATTCTGTAAGTAATATTACATAGCTGTAAATGTTTCGAGTTATAGAAAAACAGTAGAAAAAATAAAGACGAATGGAACTTTTCCTTGAAGTTTAAGCGTCTTGGATACAGTGTCGTGGTAGGTGAATATAAAACGAATTGTGAACTCAGCAGATCAGCTGTCTGCTTTCTCGCTTACTTCATTTGGCCAGCTGCAATATTAACCTCAAACATTATCGAGTCATTATCAATGTCGCCATCTTTTTCCATAACGTCTTTTTATCGCTTTCATCATTCCGCCAAAAGTTATGAAGGCGCAATCTGTTATCTGCAGCCTTTACCAGCGGCAATAACTCAAATGAACAATAATGACAATACCTTTAGCATTTTGCCAGAGTTGTTTTTTTTTTTCGCCTCTGTAGAAACGAAAATTATTTTTTATGTTATTTTAAAATTATATTTTATTTCGTTCCCATCCCGTCAAGATGTATTTACTCGAACTCTCTTCAAAATTTCCCCCTTTTAAAACCCTGCTGATGCTTTCTTCTCGTTTCGTATGCAAACCTCCCCAAATCAATGTATGTGTGACTGCCTATGTATGTATGTAATTATATTATGACACACACACACACACACACACACACACACAATAATAAAGGTAACTGGATGCAATATTTAACCAAAAAGGAAAAATTCTATTGTCGCTTATAGTGACTGAGGAAGCAAGTAGCACCTACATTGCTAGAAACAAGAGTCAAAGACCTTTATATATTTCTTTACTACCCACAAGGGGCTAAACACAGAGGGGACAAACAAGGACAGACAAACGGATTAAGTCGATTACATCGACCCCAGTACGTAACTGCTACTTAATTTATCGACCCCGAAAGGATGAAAGGCAAAGACGACCTCGGCGGAATTTGAACTCGGAACGTAACAACAGACGAAATAAGTCAAAGACCTTAGCATACGTCTATGTACTGACCCTCTATAAGGGTCTTTGACACTTGTTTGAAGCAATGTAGGTGTTACCTTGCACCCTCAGTCACTAATGCGACAACTGAATTTTCAGAAATATACATACATATATAATACGGGCTGAAAAAAAATATATATATTATGCATATATAATATAAATATATTACGGAGATGTACTTGCATAGCGAGTGACTTGATCTGAGATCGTGTGCTGGAACGAAAACAATTGCAGCGTGGAAGGTGTTTCTAAGCCATTTAAGAAACACACAAAAACCGTTAGATTCACTTCAACATTTAAATTTAATTGTCAAAATATTTTCGTCGCTTTGAGACTGCGACCTGTTCACTGACAAATTCGTAACAGTCGCGGTCTCAAAGCGACGAAAATATTTTGACAAATTAAATTTAAATGTTGAAGTGAATCTAACGGTTTTTGTGTGTTTCTTAAATGGCTTATAAACACCTTCCACGCTGCAATATAAATAATATATTATATATATATATAATATATATATATATATATATATATATAATATATATATATATATATATATTATTATATCTATATAACGGGAAGCTTTATGAAAATAAACAAAAGACGAAGGCAGGTGGAATACAAACAAACAATTGTATTAGTATGGCGCTCAGGAATATAAATAAAACAGTCTTTTTTTACGTTTCGAGCCTACGCTCTTCAACAGAAAGATACCACAGAAAAGAAAACGAGAGAAACAAGGAAAGAAAAAAATGCGTGCGAGGCTAGCGAATCAACATGGCGATCTGATTCCGGCCAGAATATATATATATTGGGTGATTTAGATGTTCAAAAATTTTGGTTTAGGTCTCCGGTTTGGGGATAACTTTCTCCAACAAGTGTAAAAAACTTTCAAAAGAGTGAAGTGTCAAGGAAACTACCCTCTCCTCCTTAACTAAACACATACACATGCGCGCGTGCACCTACACACACATACACACACACAAACGCACACACACACACACATTATTTTTAGTATTTGACATTTTTCCGATCTCAAGAGCAATGCTCCCAGGTTCATAAATTTCCTGTAGGTTCAGATAATTTAAAAAATAATGGAACCCTTTGATATGGAAATAAAATATATAACAATCAGTGGAATAATTTTTTCTTTGACATCAATTATAGAAGGATATTGGCCTCCTGTCGCCAACAACTCGGTCCTTCGGTATCTTCGCAAGGATTTGACTTCGATCTCTTGTTTTAGTTGAACTTTCTCTAAAATGTCTCGAAGAATAAAGGGTCATGGGTGCTATCTTTTCCTCTCTAGCTAAACACGAAACCGCACTCAAACTAATAAAATATCTATTTTCTATTCGACCCTCACTTAGAATAGTCGGAGTTTTGAAAATTAGTTTCTTTACGAAGTATCTCGAATGCAAATGTTTCAATAAATAATAGCTCATAATACAGTGGGTTAAAAAATAACCTTTGAAGGGAAAGAAAGTCACCTGCGAGATATGAACCTATCATATGCCGATCGGTCTTGATACTATAACATCAAAGCGGCTTTCTAGTTCTAAAACACCCAAAATTACAACCAAGAAAGAATTTGGAGGAAGCGTTACTCAAGACCCACATGTGGCTCATTTGAATTAAATGTGATACTATTTATTGCTTCATTGGCATTCAAGACACCTTGTAAAAGAGACTTACTTTTACTATTATCACGTTTCAATTTTGTTTTTAGCTCCACGCACAATAATCCTAGATTTTCAAACTTCCTTGTATGTTTGAATAATTTGTGAAATAACAGAAAGACTTGATTCAAACTGAGAGATGAAATAACAAGCGGCGCTTTTTCTTTCACTCTTGGATAGCAGACTAAATGTATCACACAGTTTAATATCAATTTCTTTACTCACAAGGGGCTAAACACAGAGAGGACAAACAAGGACAGACAAACGGATTAAGTCGATTATATCGACCCCATTGCGTAACTGGTACTTATTTAATCGACCCCGAGAGGATGAAAGGCAAAGTCGACCTCGGCGGAATTTGAACTCAGAACGTAGCGGCAGACGAAATACCGCTAAGCATTTCGCCCGGTGTGCTAACGATTCTGCCAGCTCACCGCCTTAAAACCAGTTTAATACCACTACCTGATCATTGGGTGTCTTTTACATAATTCATTGAGTTACAAGCCGGGTGGGGTTTCCAGTTTGAGGGTAACTTTCACCACAAGTTTTGGACTGCCAGGCAAAAAAAAAAAAAAATGTCACAAGCACACCCTGACTATGGGGTAAAAAAAAATTCACGGAACCTCTCTTTATTTGGTTCTTTGTCTTTTTCTACAGCTCTCAGCTGGAAGCCGGAGAAATATTGTTAGCATTCAAACACCATCTTGTCTTATACTGCCAGTGGTGGATACGGTTGACGGGGAGGGCCATCTCCAAGCCATCTCCTCAGCGATAGTCATCAGTTAGTAATTAATTGATGCTGCTGTCAGCACTTCCTCAGTCACCATATTTGTCTGATAACGACCATCAATCATAAACCAAACAATAATACAACAGGGGCAAACGAATTTGTTTCATCTTTAGTGGCCATAGAAAACTTGACGCTGTTTTTAGGTTAGGCGCTGAAATAGTATACTTACCATCCTTTTTTTCTATTTCTCTCTTCCCTCCTGCATGCACACAAACACGCACACATATACGCATGTACCTCTATACATATATATATAAATACATATTTAGATACATACATACATACAAATAAACAAACAAACAAACAAACAAACATACATACATACAAATAAACAAACAAACAAACATACATACATACATAAGTTAAACTTACTTGGAAATGGATGCATGGCGTTCAATCATATATCATAAATAATTAAATAATACATATATATATATATTTATACACACACATATATATGTGTGTATATATACATACTATATATATATATATATATTAATAAATGAAATAAAACATATGCATATATATAAACATATATGTACGTACCAACCTCTACATGTACATATACACGCATATATGAGTACAGGACACCAAAGGGACGTCGAACACAAAGAGAAACGAAAACATAGACACAAACCAAAGGAACTGGACATTTTTTTAAAAACAACAAAAAATGGAGTACAGGACAATTAACACAACGAAAAAACCCCTTCTTCAGTCGCTAAGGTTTCAATATATATATATATATATATACTGTATGATAGATTGCCGTTAATTCATTCTCTCTTACCTGTTTGTATTTGCCTTTCAAATGCTGTGTCTTTACTGTGATCTCCCTTTTAGTAGAAGAAATAGCTATAACTTTTTGACTGCTATTTCTAAATTCGGTGTGTGGTAAGGCGATTCGTTGCTAAACCCTTAATGCTTAGTATATATATATATATATATATATATATATATATATATATATATATATATATATATATATATATATAATATATATATATATATATATATATATATATGCATATATACATACATATATGTACATACATATATATGTATGTATGTATGTATATATATATATATATATATATATAATATATATATATATATATATATAATATGTATATATATATATTATGCATATATGAGTACAGGACGTCACAAAACCTAAACAACATGAAATACGAAGGCAAACTTGGGTATGCGAACAAAGAGAGAAACGAGGCAAGTAACATCAAGAACAACCCTTCATCAGTTGTCGGCTGTTTATCTTCTCACCAGACATATATAAATAAACACACATACACACATATATACATATATATTCTTGTTCACTTTATTCTTACTTTTCTTTCTTCAATTTTTCCGAAACATTCTCCTATTGTCACCCTCTTTGTCTCATCCTTTCTTCCTCACTCCTTCTCAATGTGTGTGTGTGTGTGTGTGTTTATGCTTGAGTGTTTACCACGTGTCATTTTTCAAGTAAAGTATATTTAAATGATGCCCAACGTAACACATACACACCCAAGTATATCCCCCCTCTCTCTCTCTCTTTGTCTCTTCTCCTCTTCCTGTCTCCCCCCACCACTCTCTTATTTCACGTTCTTACGTATCATATACTCTCGCTATAATTACATCGTTATTCACTCTTTGGGTACTTTTAATTCTTTGTTAACTTTTTCTGAAGATCTGGTCTGAATCCTTTTATTAGTAGAGGTATTCTAGGACCAGGTCTTAGTATTACACTAGACAATGAATTAAGTTTTACCACCCAAAAAATCCAGAACTCAGAGTATAAAGA
>NW_021835208.1:25000-27500 GCF_006345805.1 Octopus sinensis | reverse complement strand
CATAATCAACATTTTCAGTCGCATCTTGGGGCGCCAAGGGCTTCACTGTCTCTTTTGTTAATTGGGTATTTTGTAACAATCTCCTGTTTTTGACTTGCAATCCTAGCGCTCTCCGTTCTAAATGTTGAGGATTATTGTCCCAGTCTCTGTGAGCTTCTCAATGGCAACAGCTAAAGTAGCAGGTAAGTTCCAAATGTAGGGACTTTAGCAGCCATGAATGGGGAACAGAGTCGAATATTTTTTTAAATAAAGCCATGCTATTACAAGGTTTCTGTAGGCATTTTTCTTACTTCAGACAATATAGGTTTGTTTATCAAAGTTGTTCGGCACATCCTCATACTAAGTTCTTTCAACGTACCTACTCATCAGTCACTGTGTTGCTGGACTCGTAGTTATCGAGGAGAAATTGGTTGAGGCAGTTTGTGTACATCGTGTGACGCATGCCAAACAATTTTAAACTCATTTCTTTAATATTATGCAAAATAGTTTCATTAGTTACTAGCACTATGACCCGGCGTTGCCGGGTCATACTGCTAGTGCATGCATATGCAGCTGCGTGCATGCGCACATACACGCGAGTACTGTCCAAGTCTCCGACCAATCACATACAGCTTGCTGGCATTCAATTGGCGTATCAAGTTTCGGGCATTTTGATTGGGTTTTGGATAGAAAATTCACAAAAAAGTCACTTCTATTGATTTTTTAATGGTTTTGCGGGGCGACTGGGGAAATGTAAAGTTGTGCACGACCACCCTTGGACGATTTTGAATGACCATAGAAAGTGCGAGAACTCTAACTGAAAAATTGTGGATTTGTATAAAGGACACACACACAGACAGACATTTTGCCGTTTATATATATAGAGATAATATACGTTACTGTAATCTACAGTTATTAATTTCATGTTTCAGTAACAATGTCAGGCGTGGTCCCAGGAATTTTTCGAAGTGAGAGCACACGGTCAGAAGGGAATACAATTCCAGGTGAAAATAATAACATTATTAAGAAGGGAGCACTTCTTTTCTTGAGGAGACCACCACGCGCAACCCCACAGCCCCACCACCACCAGCTTGGGTCCGCCCCTGAAAGTCATCGTGTATAAAAGTTATAACTACTGATATAGGTGTGACATGAAAAAGATGAAACTTCTCGGAGTTAATATAAAGATTGACTCCCGTTAACGAAAAGAAAATATAAAACCCAGGCTGCTGGGTGTTAAAATCTGTGTAGAAAAGGAACACTCTTTTACTCTTTTACTTGTTTCAGTCATTTGACTGTGGCCATGCTGGAGCACCGCCTTTAGTCGAGCAAATCGACCCCAGGACTTATTCTTTGAAAGCCTAGTACTTATTCTATCGATTCCCTTTTACCGAACCGCTAAGTTACGGGGACGTAAACACACCAGCATCGGTTGTCAAGTGATAAACACATGCATATATATATATATATATATATATATATATATACATACGACGGGCTTCTTTCAGTTTCCGTCTACCAAATCCAGTCACAAGGCTTTGGTCGGCCCGAGGCTATAGTAGAAGACACTTGCCCAAGGTGCCACGCAGTGGGAATGAACCTGGAACCATGTGGTTGGTAAGCAAGCTTCTTACCACACAGCTACTCCTACACCTGAATATGAAAAGAAAAAATTATGCAAATGAACGTGGGGTGGGGTGGGGAGAGGACTTTCGGAATTTTCACAAGATCCGATTTTTCCTTCATAACTTTTAGGAAAGTGGATATATATTGATGACAATTTTACAGAAACACCTTTCAAACAGCATAGATTACGATTATAAATAAATTTGTGGGGAAAATGTTTTCTGAAGAGGTGGGGAGATGACAGTCGGAAAGTTCACACGTTTCGTTTTTTTCCCCTCGTAACTTTCCGGATCTAGTTTATCGTCCGGTCACCAAGACTGTTTTTCTGTTCACCGGATTGCTATGTTTTCAATGACGGAGATTCCGAATATGCAAAAGACCACGTTTGCAAAATTTTTAATTTCATCCCCCCCCCCAAGTTTTTAATTTTTAACT
The DNA here is from genome assembly GCF_006345805.1 of Octopus sinensis. Taxonomy (NCBI): domain Eukaryota; kingdom Metazoa; phylum Mollusca; class Cephalopoda; order Octopoda; family Octopodidae; genus Octopus; species Octopus sinensis. Next base: position 25,460 of record NW_021835208.1, on the reverse strand, counting down.
TTTTTTTCGAATTTTTTTTTTTCAATCTTTTTCAAGCAAAATAATTTGTAGGCGTAGGAGTGGCTGTGTGGTAAGTAGCTTGCTTATGAATCACATGGTTACGGGTTCAGTCCCACTGCGTGGCACCTTGGGCAAGTGTCTTCTACTATAGCCTCGGGCCGACCAAAGACTTGTGGGTGGATTTGGTGGACGGAAACTGAAAGAAGCCCGTCGTATATATGTATATATATATATATATATATATATATATATATATATATATATATGTGTGTGTGTGTGTGTTTGTGTGTGTGTGTATGCTTGTGTGTCTGTGTTTGTCTCCCTAACATCGCTTGACAACCGATGCTGGTGTGTTTACGTCCCCGTAAGCTAGAGGTTCGGCAAAAGAGACCAATAGAATAAGTACTAGGCTTACAAAGAATAAGTCCTGGGCTCGATTTGCTCGACTGAAGGCGGTGCT
>NW_021835208.1:2500-20000 GCF_006345805.1 Octopus sinensis | reverse complement strand
GTATGTACGTATGTGCGTAAGTATGTATGTAGACAGGTAGGGAGGGAGATAAATAGATATGTACGAATGTACGTATGTATGTGTGTATGCATGTATGTACGCATGTATGTTTGCATGCATGTATATATTTATATGTATATGTGTGTGTACGTATATATACAAATATATACAAATATATATATGCGTGTGTATATAATAAGTTTTTTCAATAAACTCGGGCCGACCAAAGCCTTGAGTAGATTAGGTAGACGGGAACTGAAAGAGGCCCGTCGTGTGCGTGTGTGTGTGTGTATATATCAATCTCTTTACTACCCACAAGGGGCTAAACACAGAGGGGACAAACAAGAACAGACAAAGGGATTAAGTCGATTACATCGACTCCAGTGCGTAACTGGTACTTAATTTATCGACCCCGAAAGGATGAAAGGCAAAGTCGACCTCGGCGGAATTTGAACTCAGAACGTAACGGCAGACGAAATACGGCTACGCATTTCGCCAGCTAACGGTTCTGCCAGCTCGCCGCCCTATAACACACACACACAACCTACATATGTATATATATAGATGCACACACACACATATATAATATATATATATATATATATATATATATATAATATATATTATATATATATATATATAATATATATATATTATATATATAATAACACATGTATGTGTGTGTGTGTTTGTCCCCCGCCATCGTTTGACAACCAATGTTCGTGTGTTTACGTCCTCGTAACTTAGCGGTTCGAAAAAAGATAGAATAAGTTCTAGGCTGACAAAAAAAAAATCATTCAAAGCGGTGCTCCAGCATGGCCGTAGTCAAATGACTGAAGCAAGTAAAAAATAAAAGAATATGCATACACACAGATATACATACAAACACTCATGTATGTATGTATGCATGTATGTATGTATGTTTGTATGTATCTATCTATCTATCTATCTGTCTGTCTGTCTGTCTGTCTGTCTGTCTGTCTCTCTCTATATATATATACACACCCATATACACGAACACATACATATATATATACGTATGTTGCGTGTGTGTGTATGTTTATGTGTCTCTGTGTGTTTCTGTGTGTTTGTATGTTTGTGTTTGTATCTGTGTTGTGTGTGTGTGAGAGAGAGAGAGAGGGAGAGAGGGAGGAGAGAAGAGGGGGTATGAGACAAGCGTGGGCCTGAAAAGTACAGAAATTCACTAAAAGGTTGGTAGATAAACCCAAATGGTTTTTTTGTACGATGCATATGTACACATTTTCATAGGTAGGTTAGTTACGACTGCGAGATAACAAATCGTTTCACAATATAGCTTTAGGATCTTTTCGGTTTGACCGGCAGTTTTTTCTAGCGATATCATATGAAATTGTCACCCATAATTATGACCCTAGTATCGATCTATTGCATTTCAATCTGTTTTAGGGTTAGGGTTAGGGGTGGGGGGAAGGGTATCTTTTTTTTCTTCAGAAATGTAAATAAACCCAATCTGTTTCTTAAACGAGGGACATATTCATACGGTACAGAATGTTTTCACCTAAAATAGACGTCATTGATTGGTTGAAATTGCAGAAATTGATGAAAAAAACAACAAATATCTTACAAACTATAGAATTTTCTCAATAAAGCCAAAAGAAAAAGATGTTTTATAAACACATTCTACCAGTGTACAAAGTTTAAAAGTGTTTAGTTATGTGGAAATTATTTTAAAAAACTGCCGGTCAAATCGAAAAGATCCTAGCTTTATGTTATATTACAGTAGTGAGCTGCATACATGATGCACGGTCATAATAGAAATGAAAGTAATGTAAATTATGCAGGGATATGCATACAAAAGATGAGCGACAGGCAATAAAGTCACGGTTTTGGCTAGGAGAAACAGTCACACGAAAAAATAATTTATGGGATCAGGGCAAAACACCTCTAGGACAAAACCCCCTCTGACAAAACAACCACCGAGCAAAACCCCTGTGACGTTTTTTCCTGAGAATTTATTACCTATTTCTTTACTGCCCACAAGGGGCTACACACAGAGGGGACAAACAAGGACAGACAAACGGATTAAGTCGATTACATCGACCCCAGTGCGTAACTGGTACTTATTTAATCGACCTCAAAAGGATGAAAGGCAAAGTCGACCTCGGCGGAATTTGAACTCACAACGTAACGGCAGACGAAATACGGCTACGCATTTCGCCCGGCGTGTTAACGTTTCTGCCAGCTCGCTGCCTTACCTGTGAATTTATTACTGTGACTTTTTTTTCCTGTGACATTTTTACCTGTGACTTTTTACCGGGATTCATGCAAAATGCAGTTGAAGATGCATGAAATTAAAGTTAGACGTAGCTCACGAGATTTCTTAAATTATTGAATTGCCATCTGCGATTAAATGAGATTTGCATTATTCTACAGACTTTTATATATGTTCAGATCGAGACGTTGCATGTTGTGAAAGACTCGAAACGGAAATTTGTTTTACGATCCCGACGGCTTTGTTTTTATTCTTTCTTTCCTTCTTTTTCCATTCTTTCTTTCTTTTGTCTTTCTTTCTTTCTTTTTTTCTTTCTTATTGATTGAGAGAGCAATGCAATGCCAACAGAGTGACATTGGGGTACATATGTACGAAGCCCAATATACCTAACATGATTCCGCGTCTGATAAGGGTACTCCAGGCACATGCAACACACACAACCGTATGTGTGCGACAAGGTAATTTCATATCAACATACACAATGCATGACCTTGCAGGTGGTGCTCAGTGAGAATTTTCTTCAAGTCGAGTAGCACATCCCACTTTAAGGATGATGAACAGAACATCTATGTTTTCCAGAGGTGAATCATTCAAACCTCAAAGAATTCCTCTCAGCACATGGCTATGTGCTCTCTTATTATTCCTGCTTGTGGTCAGAGATGCACATGGGACATGCTCAACTAGTGAAGGTCGAGCAATACCAATATTTCACTGAACTTTTTAATAATTCCTTCTGGAAACTATCTTTAACATTTTCTTGAGAATGTATATATATGTTGTAATCTTTTGTGCCCAATATTTTAATGAATTTATATTTCCCCAAGATTTTCCCTTGTACGCTGTTCTTAACATGTTCTTATTAAGGAATGTATATGTATATTGTAATATTTTGTGACGACTAGTACCTGGCACAACCAAGCTTTTGTGCCCAATATTTTGATGAACTTGTTAGACTTTTTTATGTTCTTAACATGTTCTTGTTACCAAAGACTGTATATATGTATTGTAGCATTTTGTGACAACCAATAATTAAATGTTACTTTTGACAATCTTTTTCCAAAAAGTGAAACCGGCAAAGTAAATAAACATCTTTTAAAATTGCATTTTCAAACCTTCTTTCATATATAACTCCTCTCGTGCGGTACCTTACAACTCCACTTTGTTATATATATATATATATATATATATATATATATATACATACATACAAAGTTTAGTGGTCAGTCCTTTAAACATTGTATGTAAAAATATTTTAATCTTCGGATTTTTTTAATATGCTAGGCCACTGGTTTTAATTGATTAATATCAATTTCTACCTTTATTAAATTTTATATATATATATATATATATTTACGTATGTGTATACACATACACACACACATACACACACACACACACGAACACACACATATATATACCGAGGGGAGATATTTGTAATTAGATACAGTGATGCATGAATGCATGTATAAAATAAGTTAAAAACGTTATAAAACAATGAAACAAATACAAGACAACGCCTCGACACCTTCCAAGACTGCATGGTAACCCCAAAAGACACCCTCCAGACATCTCGGATGTTCGAATAACATCACCAACATACAAACGGGTGGTGATCATTTGAAAGTATTACATTCGCGTAGACAAACAATAAAGGTGTTACAATATGTCATAATAAATAGTTGTGGCTTTAACAGTTTGTACTCAATGAAAATAAATAAAAGGCGATGTGTTTTATTCTTAAATTAATGTATATTAGAGGTTGTCGGAAAAGCAATTTTTTGTTTGCTTATTTTCTGTATAACACATAAAGACTGATCTTGACGTAAGGGTGTATTCTAGCAGAACCGACACAAACACTTATAAACATATAATTTATGTATTTGTAACTGTATGTATGTATGTGTGTATGTATGTACGTATGTATGTATGTATGTATGTATGTATGTATGTATGTATGTATGTATGTATGTATGTATACACACAGTCACACACACATAAACACACATACACACTCATACACAGACACACATATATATAGAGAGAGAAAGAGAGAGAGAGAGAGAGAAAAGAGAGAGAGAGAGAGAGAAAGGAGAGAGAGAGAGAGAGAGAGAGAGAGAGAAAGAGAGAGAGGTACATGTACAATATATATATATATATATATAAAATTAAATAAGGGTAGAAATTGATATTAATCAATTAAAACCAGTGGCCTAGCATATCTAAAAAAATCGAAGATTAACAATTTTTTACATACAAAATTTAGAGGATTGACCACTAAAAGTGGACAGCCTGTATACAGCGACTTTGACGTCTATTTCTAGTATTCAGACTGTCCACTTTTAGTGGTCAATCCTCTAAATTTTGTATATATGTATATATATACATATTAGAGGGAAACCACTATGTGGACACCCTCATGCTAGAAATAGATCCGCTGTTTTTCCTCTAATATGTATATAATACAATTTTACTGAACCTTCAGTTTTTTTATATGCTAGACCACTGGTGTGAAATCGATGTTAATTAAATTAATATCTAATTTCTCACCCTCATTTTCGACTTATATATATATAATATATATATATATATATATATATATATATAATATATATTATATATATATATACTTGAATCTGTATTTGTTTTTATTAATATCTGGCGGGATTTACAGAGTGACTCAATGGTGGAGAGTTTCAAGAGAAAGTGGAATAATTCTTGTATTTTAGAATTGGTTCTCGAAGTACATATAAAGCTATAAACAATAGCATGTAAATATGTGTGTATATGTATATATACATATTCATACATATATTTATATACATGTATGTATGTATGTATGTATGTATGTATGTATGTATGTATGTATGTATGTATGTATGTATGTATGTATGCATGTATGTAACTATGTTTGTATATACACTTATACACACACACACATATGCTAATAAAACCCATATGGAGGTGCTTTTTTCATTCGCCGATGTGAATGGAGCCTTGGCCAGGAGGAACTAATGTCATCAGACGGTTCCCAACGTTCAATGGTGGACCAGCAGAGGTGACCAAGTCACTGCTCCTCATCTCCTCCTGGTTTGCATCGTAACTCCTCTCTCTTGCTACAAAGCCAACAAGAGACTCTTTCAGCTGTCTCTCCGATCCTTCACACATCCACTCTTCGCTCCTTTCCTCTCATTTCAGTGTTTATAAACGTCCTCCATGCCGACTGAGCAAGGAATCCCCCACAGCCAGCTTCGACTCGGAAAAGCCATATCTGCCATCGCTTCTTCTTGCAATCCTGCGGAAGGATCGCATATTTGGCACGCTTCCATTCATGGGCCTCATCCCATCCCACTTTCCATGGATGTGTGAGTCAATTAAGAAAATGCTTTTGGTGTTTTCAGACTACTGGATCACATCTGGCCTCGGGGCTATATGGACGATCTGGGTAAACCGCAGTCTCTCCCCTAGGTCCACTTTCATATCCCATGGTTGAGATCCATGCAGCAATTTATGTATTATTTTTGCTGATTTTACTGGCCTCTCTCTCTCTCTTTCACGAACTTAATTGCTGCTGTTGCCTTCTCTGGTGATGATGTTTCATGCGCCTTTCCTGCTCCAGAGTGTGAGCAAGAATTGCAAGCACCCTATCATGACGTCATTTATATCTGCCTTAAGAAAGTGCTATTCTGCACCCTGACAAGATGTGTGCCAGAGTATCCCTTTTCCACAAAGTCTACGCAGCTGGTCTTCCCTCAAATTCCATCTGTGTAGGTTTGTTGGTATAGGGAGTGTGACATACACCACTCACAGCAGGAAGGAGATGCATAAAGGTTCCATTCTCCACAGGTCAGTCTATGTGGCCTTTCTGTTAGGGAGGTCTCGATTAGTCCTTGCATCCTGAGATACCAGCTCCACAGCTCTTCATTTTGTTTCTTCCTCTTGCTACCGCACTGCTTCCTGGATCATGGCTTTCCTCTCCCTGATGTCTGCCTTTTTCCATTGTTGGAAATAGGAAGTGCAACCCCTGCGTGTAACCCCAGAGATGTCGCGTAGTTCCAGCATACCTTCAGCCTGAGTGACTGCGGTGCTAGTTACCCACTTTTGCCTAGACTTTGTTGTTATACCTGCATGTCCTACAAGCTCGTCCTTCGAGTCCCTGTACATCATTACAAAATTGCATTTTGTTACTTTAAATTACTCCACTATGGTGGACAGGTGAAGTTGTAACTTTCCAGATCTTATGTACAGATCTATTGAAGTGAAGCTTGTGTAAACACCTAGCCACCTTCAGAGGTATTTATTTCTCTTCCTCTCCACTCTTTCCATACTTGTCATTGGTATATCATACAGCGTCAATAACCATTCAAGTCTTGGAAGCAGTCTGTATTGGTAGAACCATACCCTGTATTTTCCTGGAAGCTCTGATCTATCAATCCCCCTCAGCCACTCCTCTGCTTGCTTCACAATAATGGTTACGTTGCTTCTGTCTGAGAGCGGCTTGTCAAACATCTTTCTAAGGCATTTAACTGGATTTTCCTCAATCTATGGAATGACCTCACCTTGCACTTGCAGCTTGATTTTGTTGGTTACTTCCCCTCAACCCTGTATGCATGTATGTATGTATGTATGTATGTATGTATGTATGTATGTATGTATGTATGTATGTATGTATGTATGTATGTATGTACGTATTATTTTACTCAAGTGAGTCTCTTGCTGCTCTGAATTTCACAGGATCTGCAGGCAAGGGCACAGGACCTGTAGGCAAGTTAAGACTTGCCTGAAGGTCCTCTGAAACCACAGGTGAAACTAAGGGTCGCAGGAGACTGACTCAACCAAAATAAACTATGTTAATCACTACCATGGTATTGAGTACTTATTTCCGAATAGTTAATACTAAACGTATAAATATTTGTTTGTCTGTGTAGTGATAGTGAAGGTGGATCTCTGTTGTTTGATGATGATAATTCAGTTGTTCGATCACTAAATCATTTTCTTTTGCATTAACATATACGTGCTAAGCATTCATCTATAACCCGCATGACTGAGTGTGTCAAGTTTGTTACTTTTGAAGTACGAGTACAATCCATCCTACAGGCTTCTATACAGTTTCTGTCCGCCTAATTTCATTCACAAGTCATGGGAAATATAAAATGGACATTGCTCGATATATCATACAGTGGGATCGAATCTGGGATCTGAAAACTATCCATATTTACCTATTTCTTTATTACCCACAAGGGGCTAAACACAGAGGGACAAACAAGGACAGACAAACGGATCGAGTCGATTATATCAACCCCAGTGCGTAACTGGTTCTTATTTAATCGACCCCGAAAGGATAAACGGCAAAGTCGACCTCGGCGGAATTTGAACTCCGCCGAGGTCGACTGGAGTTCAAATTTACCATGACATGATAACGCACCACCACACTCATCTTTGGTATGGAACCAGACAATAAGTAGATTTATTTGCTGTTCAGTGGTTCAGTAATCTCCCGTCCACGTACAGCTAGGATGAGGTGCCGTATAATTTACACTGTTTTGTCCAATGAAGGACATACTTAGACAATGATTTTGATGACAAAGAACAAAGCATAAATGACTGTGAAATGCTTTCGAAGAAGATTTGGTTAAAAAGAGACAATGAACAACGGTTAGAAGAATATTGAGCAAAACCTAATAACCAGTTGATTGAGGGGAAGACCTCGAAACGGCGCACATTTTCTCATAATGACCCCAAAAGCTTGCTAGCATCCGGTATGCAAAGTTTCCAACTGATAGTACTAGCATCTACAAGTTGTTTGCAAAAAATTATTTTTGGTCTGTAATCAATGTCTTATTAGACATTGATGTAAAAAAAAAATAACTGACCATGTGTTGGCCATTGACGTTTCGGAATTTTGCCAGTTGTCTTTCTTATGTAATTCTATACAGGAAGAATTTGTTAATTAAAAAAAAAGTATATCGAATATATACAAAGAGAATTTGTTGATTTTGGTGTCATTGAGATTAACCCTTGAGATATCAGAAAGTTCTTCGCCTACCTTTATTAGATTAATGCGATTTGTTGGTGTCCAGTGTTAGACTTAGTAATGAATATTTTACAAAATTCTAAGGTTTTTGGAGAAGTGACTCAGAAATTGATGTGTAAATTTGCGCTGTATAAGGAACTGGGTGAAACTACGAAGTGTTTTGCCTTCTGTGCTATTCCTTTACCTTTTTATGGTACTGATGACCGGCCATGGCAATACTTTTAATTGTTTCTAAGATTTACTAGATTCTAAGATTTTTTTTTTGCTTTGCCCAGTTTGAGGATACTAAGATCTTTTTCTGCGCATACAAACGTGTATATATACATGCATATACATATGCGTACGCTCGTACGCGCATACATACACGTACACATATACTCTTTTACTCTTTTACTTGTTTCAGTCATTTTACTGCGGCCATGCTGGAGCAACGCCTTTAGTCGATCGAGCAAATCAACCTCTGAACTTATTCTTTTGTAAGCCTAGTACTTATTCTATCGGTATCTTTTGCCGAACCGCTAAGTTACGGGGACGTAAACACACCAGCATCGGTTGTCAAGCGATGTTGGGGGGACAAACACAGACAAACACGCACACACAACACACATATATATATATATATACATATAAATGCAAAGTCACTTTGATCCGCGAAAGAGAGGTGCAGCCAATGGTAAGTATCCAAGAGGTAAAGAAAATCCAAGGTAGAGGTAAGTGTTGATAGTGGTATTGGTTCGTTTGTTTTCCACCTGCCTTCGTCTTTTGTTTATTTTCATAAAGCTTCCCGTTATATATATACATATATATATACGACGGGCTTCTTTCAGTTTCCGTCTACCAAATCCTCGGCCCGAGGCTATAGTAGAAGACACTTACCCAAGGTACCTCGCAGTGGGACTGAACCCGGAACCATGTGGTTGGTAAGCAAGCTACTTACCACACAGCCACTCCTGCGACTATGTATACATAATTACATAACATATACATATATATATATATATGGATATAGATATGTAAGTAGGTAGGTACGTAGGTAGATAGAGAGCTAAATAGAGATAGATAGATGGATAGATAGGCAGACAGATAGATAGATAGATAGAGAGATAGATAGATAGATAGATAGAAAGATAGATAGATAGATAGATAGATAGATAGATAGATAGATAGATAGATAGATAGATAGATAGATAGATAGATAGATAGATAGATAGATAGATAGATAGATAGATAGATAGATAGATAGATAGATAAATAGATAGATAGATAGACACACCCACATATATATACATATGCATAGAAATATTTTCGGCTAAAAAAAAAATCTAGTTATTTAAGTAATGCCAAAGGTAAGGCATTGAAGCGCATGCATTTAAGCATGCATTCGCGATAATATATGAACCCCATTCTCTTCTATACATAACTTTACATAACTTCACACGGTCAATACGTGCAAAAACAGGAGAAGGAATTTACAAATAGGTACATTAAAAAAATATAAGTTCATACCTGCAGAATGAAATAAATTATAGCAAACACTTATGGAGTTCCCTAACGTTAGTCTATTTTCGTTTCGCAGCCTTAAGTTAACAGTAAGCAGACCTATAATTGTAGACGTTATAATCGAGGCTATCTCATCTTTCTGTGTATCTCGTACTGCATTGTCCAGTATGTTTGTCCGCTATCTACAGGAGAGTGCACTTAGAGGGAGGGAGAGAGAGAGAGAGAGAGAGAGAGAGAGATTAGGCTGCTATTTCTAGCAGAAGGAATGCCAACGTGGAGGCTTTTTCTTTGCTGGTCGTAGAGTTATTGAATTGTTGTTGTTATTGTTGTTGCTGCTGTTGCTGGTGAGCGAACGGTCTTCGTCCCAGAGCTCGCAAGAAGAGAAAGCAGGTCAACCCCCGACACCGAGAGCATCGACGGATGGATGAATGCGCATCCAGGCACAGCGATTGCGTAGGAAGTCGGGGACAAGAAACAGGAAGAAAGAGTGAGAGAAAGTTGGGGCGAAAGAGTACATCAGGGGTCACCACCACCCCCTGCCGGAGCCTCGTGGAGCTTTTAGGTGTTTTTGCTCAATAAACATACACAACGCCCGGTCTGGGAATCGAAACCGCGAGTCCGCTGCCCTAACCATTGGGCCATTGCGCCTCCTTTTGTTGTTGCTGCTCTTTAGCCCCAGGTCAGACCTTATCGAGAAGAACTATTATCAAATATATTTCAGTCATGACCATCTTACATATTTAGTCATCTGTAGGAGTAAATTAGCCATCCTGGACTTATTTCGCTAGCGTGCACAGGTAGGCTTACAACCAGCTTAGATATGCCGAAAACAGCACGTTAAGATTTTCATCTTGCAAAGGATCGAAAATGGCTGAATGCATACATTTTACCTTTTGTACGTAATGGGAAATAAATCGAAACACAGATTTAGATAAGTATGCAGAAACACTGATGTAAACACACAATATATATAAACAACGGGCTAGCTGGCAGAAACGTTAGCACGCCGGGCGAAATGCGTAGCAGTATTTCGTCTGTCGTTACGTTCTGAGTTCAAATTCCGCCGAGGTCGACTTTGCCTTTCATCCTTTCGGGGTCGATAAATAAAGTACCAGTTTCGCACTGAGGTCGATGTAATCGACTTAATCCCCTTGATTGTCCTTGTTTGTCCCCTCTGTGTTTAGTCCCTTGTGGGTAGTAAAGAAATATATATATAAACAACGGGTTTCCACAAAGTTTGACGCCATAATTCTACTTAAAAAGCATTGTTAAACTTGAGGCTGCATTAGAAGACACTGGCCCATTGTACTGTGTAGCGAGATCGAATTCAGAACCACATGGTTACGAAGTGAAATTCTTAACCACATAGCTATACCAGCGCTTAAAGACCTCCTTCGGTCATGAATGACCATGGGATTGCACCTAGAAAGTTACCCTCCTAGACACAAGTCCGGGCAAGGTTGTTTATGGAAGACCAGCAGTCGCCCATGCATACCAGCCTCCCCTCTCCACGCCACCAGTGTTATCCAAGGGAAAGACAAAGGTCGATACAGCTTGGCACCAGTGACGTCGCAACTCATTTCTACAGCTGAGTGAACTGGAGCAACGTGAAATAAAGTGATTGCTCAAGAACACAACACGCAGCCCTACGTCTCGTAATTTTAAACCTTATCTTTGGATTACTGAACGCCTTAATTCATCTATTCATCCAAGTGGTGTCACCCAAGACGGGATCAGTCGTGTCACTCAAAACTAGCTATTTGCAGAATTCACCAATACCATATTCCTGGAAAATATATTCTTTTAATTCTTTTCAAATCTATTGAAAGGTAGTTGGACGAATGTCTAACGTTAAAAACTACGATGGAATGCATCTTCCTTAGAAAATCTTGTTGGTGCTTCCTATAAAGGATTAACCAGGCGCCGTCTTTCTCACGATAACATACTTTTTAATACAATAGCATCAACAATGACACAGTAACGGCAAACCACTCTACCCAGGTAAAAGAAGGGGGAAACTGTTAAGAATAGTGTCGCTATACAGCATATGAAACCTCTAATTCAAGGTAAGAGTGAATTATTAAACTCTTGAATGCTATAAATCTGACATACTAAAATATATCTTTTAAAATATCTTTTCATTTCTCTTATTCAATAAAGATGTAAAGGTTTCTTTATTTGCTCCATTCTCTTGAAATGGGCCTAATTATCAACATAATAACAAGCTATCGGAGAAGGGGTGTTCAATTGTACGGTACAAAGGCTGTTGTAGTTGTAGCTGCGGTCGGTGTGATATGTCACCATGATTAGGGGAACGAAGCACTTAACTGACTCGTGTCTCAGATTGACAATAATTCACACACACACACACACACACACACACACACACCACACACACACACACACACACACACACACACACACACACATACATGCGCACGCACAGGTGCGCGCACACATATAAGCACGCATACACACATTGTGTGTGTGTGTGTGTAGATGCAAATAGATGTGCTGTTTCGATCGTCTCGTAATCTAGCGATTTGACAAACAGATCCCAATAAAATAAATTCTGGGGTCGTTATGATCGATCAAAACACTCTCAGCCGGCGCCCTATTTGCTAGCATAGTTGACGGAAGTCTAGTGAAAGAGAATCCATTCATGTGTGTGTATATATGCATGCATACACACATACATACATACATACATACATACATACATACATACATGCATGCATACATACATACATACACATACATACATACACACATACATACATGCATACATACACACACATACATACATAAACATACAGATATACACACTTACATATATACATACATACATGTATGCATACATACATGCATACATATATACATACATGCACACACATACATACATATATACATACATATACATACATGCATACATACACACATACATACATACAGTCATACATACATACATACATACATACATACATACATACATACACACATCACATACATACACACATCATTATACACATATGTATAATAATGTATGCGAGTGTGTACATATATGCTTCGGGTAAAAAAGCCTACTCACACACAAACGTCTGTCCATGTATATTCACAATAGTTTTAATATGCTCCAGCATTAAATCGACATGGAGTCCTTCGTTTCACCTGAAGCTTTTATGAACATTCACCTCCGCGCACCTACCCAACAATCTCATGCTGCATATATATATATATATATATATATATATATTATATATATATATATATATATGTCTTATTGTGTTCTTGTTTTCTTCAAGTTCCCCCTTTTTATCATTGCGATCTGACACTCGGTAATGGGACTCAGAGCCATGAAGTCCAAGCAGGTCATAAGCTCTGAAACTACTGTTGAGTGGAGATCCACCTTTCTCCTCCATAAAGAAAAAAAAAAAAAAAACAAAAAGACGAGCAAACCAAAAAACAATTGAATTAGAGGAACAGAAGAAAAAGGAAAAGGAAGAGATGGAGTGGAAGGAAGGTTCTATTTTGAACACAACAAAGTTCTTCTTCTTCGTCTTCTTCTTCTTCTTCTTCTTCTTCTTCTCTTCTTCTTCTTCTCTTCTTCTTCTTCTTCTTCTTCTTCTTCTTCTTTTTTTTTTTCTTTTTCTTTTTCTTCTTCTTTTCTTCTTCTTCTTCTTTTTCATCATCATCATCTTCTTCTTCTTTTCTTCTTCTTCTTCTTTTTCGTCTTCTTCTTCTCCTTCTTCTTCTTCTTCTTCTTCTTCGTCTTCGTCTTCTTCTTCGTCGTCTTCTTCTTCTTCTTCTTTTTCTTCTTCTCCTTTTTCTTCTTCCTCTCCTCCTTCTTCTTCATCTTCCTCCTCCTCCTCCTCCTCTTACTACTACTACTACTTACTACTACTACTACTACTACTACTACTACCACTACCACTACCGTTTTAGCTTCTCTAAAGACACCTATGTCCCCGACCTATTCTGCTCGATACCCTCCTCTGACCCCAAAAAACAGTGAGAAGTGGAAGATGTAATGAATCATTAGCAGGGTGACATGTTGTAGTATGTTTTTGCCAATGTTCGTATTGGAGATGTCAGCGTATTCCGATGAACAAAGCGAAGCCGAGCACTGGGCGGAGTGAACAAAATAACTTCAATGGTAGCCAGGCTGTAAAGCCTTTTAATAGTGTTTTCTCACTTTCATACGCCTCTACGTGGTCGTTGGACCTTTTGGATATGCCAGTCAAATCTCACTCATATTACACCCTATCGTCTTTAAAAAGAAAGGTTATCTCGCTCAAAAAAAAAAGAACATGTTAGATAATGCTGCCTAAGTCACCTGCATATAGGAAAATGACGGGACGGTCATGACTGGAATATTTTCTATTATAATCAAATACAATGATTTAGCTTCTTTCTACAGAAGCCTTTGCCTTTACGTGGTCATGGCCGTAGAAGAAATAGCAGTCAAATCACTCCCAATTTTTATGCTACTGTCTGAAAGATGAAAGAACATACTAGATAAGGTAATCAAGAAAAGAAAGAAAAGAAAAGGATAGGCATAACTATAAAGCCTTTGAGCAAAATTCTGTTTGAAATAAGTCGACCTGAAGATAGATAACAACAACGATATATATTTCTTTACTACCCACAAGGGGCTAAACATAGAGGGGACAAACTAGGACAGACAAACGGATTAAGTCGATTACATCGACCCCAGTGCGTAACTGGTACTTATTTAATCCAACCCGAAAGGATGAAAGGCAAAGTCGACCTCTGTGGAATTTGAACTCAGAACGTAACGGCAGACGAAATACGGCTAAGCATTTCGCCCGGCGTGCTAACGTTACTGCCAGCTCGCCGCCTTAACAACAACCATATAGTCAAGGCATAGTCTATGCAGTCGCACGACCTGTGATACATAGCAACAAAATCTCCTTCGCAGGATAACGTAGTTCTGAGATAAACAGAACTGATAAATAAAACTGACATAAACAGGCTGAAGAAACAGACAAGATAGTCACCGGTAGAATGTCTTTAATTATTGGTCTACTCGATGGCGGCAGCGGCGGCGTTGGCAACTACGATAACAGCGATGACGACGACGGCAATGACGATGACAGCGATGACGACGAGTATAATGTAACGGTGGCAGCGGTGGGGACAACTGTGATGACAATCGGCAAGGTTAAAGTCAAAAACACTGCCGGGACAAAAGCAGCGCAATCTTTCCTTCCTTAAGCTAAGACAATTCAGTCTTCTTTCTTTTATCGATCAGTCCATCATTGGACCATCAAGTCAACTAATCAGAGACACTCGACTCAACAACGAGTCGTCTGTTCAAACATTTGCATTCAGCGAACCATACCAACCGCATCTCTTCGTTTCCAATCATGTCGTCTTCAGAAGGAACATGAAGTTATTTTTAATCTCGGAACTTATACACTATATGGCCTTTCACACGCACACAATATGTTTTTTTTTTTTTACACACACACACATACACGCTCTCCTAAATGCGCTCAACTTAGATACACAGATTCACATGATCTTGGAGCTTCCCTTGCCAATCAACACGAACCTCAGAAATTTATTTTCGCCCCCCCCATTTTTTTTTATCCCCCTTCTCACTGTCCCTTTCAAAAAAAAATGACTAACATCCGAAACGTCAACTTCTTACATTTCTTTCCCGCTTAAGCATTTATCGGCATTTTATGTTATCTTCTTTTGACATTTATTTCAAGGCACACGCGCGCGCATACACACACAGAGACATGCAAACACACTCGCATGCAAACACGCACATACACTGAAAGAGAGAAAGAGACAGAATCTTTGTCTATGTGTACACCAGTATGTAGAAGTATATTCAAGGTATTAACCATTGTAGGATCTTTTCGCATTGACCGGCAGATTTTTAAAATAATTTCTTTGTAACCGCAAATAATTGTTGTTGACACACTACGGCAGAAATTGAATTCACCTAAATAGACGTCATTGATTGGTTGAAAATGCCGAAATGCAAGAAATTAAACAACAAATAGCTTACAAACTACAGAATTTTCTCAAGAAAGCCAAGAGAAAAAGATGTTATATGTAACACATTCTACCAGTATACGAAGTTTAAAAGTGTTTAATTACAAAGAAATTATTTTAAAAATCTGCCGGTCAAAGCGAAAAGATCCCCACTGTAACTTTTTAAACCACCTCTAGACATGCAAATATTTCCATGTGTATCGATTGCTATGATAATGAAGAAAAAACGGTGAGACGTATAGTATTACAGTTGTGTTTAGCTCCATATTACTCCCGATCAAAGATGTTCTAACCGCAAGCATCCCGTCTTCTTTCTCAGACAGTGTATCTCGGACTATAATCATCTAATGAGTTTTTTGTAGAATGAACTTTGATGGAGATTTGGCTGCTATTTCTAGCAGACCGCGCTGCAAAGTACATGCCACGTCGTTTGTTTAGACAAATGAAATTGTTTTGAAATACTGCTGAAGTAATATGTCGGCCGAGATGAGACGAGACGAGACGAAACTTAGCTTCAGGTTTCATTTGTACTGACGCGAAACGAATTCATTCTAGTCAATGAACTTCTAAATCCTGTCGCTTGCAAATTGTAATACTGGTCTAAATTTATAGGCCAGAGTTAATGGACTGAATCCTGTCCCGAATATGCGATCAAGTGTGGTTGATGCCCTCTTCCACCAAATCTCTTGTCAAATATAAACAGCTGAACCTTGACCTGAATAAATGGTCAAATGTAACTGGATTGAATCTCTGGCTGAGTTAGCAGTCAAGCATATTATCATGAAGGCGTAAGACTGTATATGCATCCAAGCGTTCACTCTTCCTTCCTTCTTTCTTTCTTTCTTTCTTTCTTTCTTTCTTTCTTTCTTTCTTTCTTTCTTTCTTTCTTTCAATTCATATTATTTTTTTTATTGTTCATGGACTGAATCGGCGGTCAACTGTATAGTATATTTTTATACTGAGCTCATTCTGAATTCGCAGTCAGGGTGACAATATTATTGACCGAAATCTGTAATTACGGGTGATGAACTTTACATGTCGGAGGAATGGAGAATTCGAATTAGTTTTGACGACGTAAGATATAATTACATCATCTGAACGCGAAAGTCACAGTGATCTACGAAGCAATCTGCAATGAGGTAAGCATTTGCACAACACGTTGTGTTCTGGATCGATGTTCAACCAATTCGAATGATAATAGAGAGATTTTCAGATGGCAGGATCTGGTTTCCTGTTCTCTGCAGACAGGAAAATAAAAAGACGAGATGGTCATAGTTCGAATGCGTTTGATTATGGGTCTACTCACACAAGGCTGACCCGGAACTAAACAACTATAGTTATGTCACGTATAATCATCCAGTAGATATAATGGATGTGCACTCAAATATCTCGATCTCGGCTTGATTTGAATTCAAAACGGAAGAAATACGCAAAGGTAGTTTTTCCGACGCACCAACGAATCTTCTAGAACATAAATGTTCGTTGGTTAATTGATTAATTTTTCCAGGCCCAATTTACATTGTAAAGGGGGAAAGAGAGAAAGAGAGAGATAGAATTAGTATAAAAGGTGAAAGATATGTGCACATACTACGCTCGGTGGGGGGCAATGAGTAAAGGAACGCTACACAGGGAGTAAGAAAAAAGAAAGAATCACGGAAACAGAAGAGGAGGAAGATGGTGAGGGAAAA
>NW_021835207.1:47500-50299 GCF_006345805.1 Octopus sinensis | reverse complement strand
GAAATTAAGACAGCATTAGAGAGAGAGGGGGAGGCGGGACCGGAGTATGAAGACAGACAGGCAGACAGACAGAACGGGTGGAGGCAGGGAGAAGGGACGGTCGACTGATAATAAGTCAGCCTGGACCTAAAGGTGGACGTCTGCATGGGTGAAGGAAATGGTGTTTGGTTTGATGGTGTGCATGATGGTTGATTTAGATTCTGTGCGTTTGTGTGTGTGGTGGGGGTCACGTCTGGGTCACAGCTTTAGTGGACAGGCGGCCCAGCCTCTCTTCGGATTTTTTTGTTTACTAGGGATATAAAAATGTTCAAATCCCTTCTGGGATCAAACCCTGAAAATGCGGGTTTACCGTCAGCGAGACAGAAAAAGGACTCTTAGGGAAAATGATATTTTATGTGTATGCATGTGCGTGTGTGTGTGTGTGTGTGTGTGTGTGTGTGTGTGTGTGTGTGTGTGTGTGCGTGTGTGTGTGTGTGTGTGTGCCTGCGCGTGTGTGTATATGTGTGTGCATGTGTGAGTGTGTGAAATAGTGGTTTGTACCCTTTATATATGCGCGAATGTTTGCTTATTACTGTCCGAGTGTGTGTTTGTGTGTGTATGTGTGTGTGTATGCATGTATGTATATATGTGTGTTTGTGTGTGTGTGTATGTGTGTGTGTGTGTGTGTGTGTGGTGTGTGTGTAAAATACTGTATGTTTCTGCAAGCTCATAAATGTTCTACACTCGTTTTTATAAGGATGTATAACTGTGTTTATGAGATATAGAAACATCGAAACATGTACACTGACGTATATGTATGTTGATTTATGTATGCATAGTTGTAAAAGCAAAACATATATATGTATCAGTGCTTGTATTAGAGTGTGTGTTTGTGCAATGTTTGTGCTTTGATGTGTATACGCGTGTATGAGTGTATCTATCCCTGTTTGTGAGTGTGTACGTACTTTAAAAACCACACACTCACACTAACTGATACGCAAGCTCGCATATACACACATGCATATTCTTTTATTCTTTACTTTGTTTCAGTCATTTGATCGCGGCCATGCTGGAGCACCGCCTTTGGTCGGCCCGAGGCTATAGTAGAAGACTCTTGGCCAAGTACCACGCAGTGGGACTGAACCCCGGAACCATGTGGCTGGTGATCGAGCTACTTTCCACACAGTCACTCCTGCGGCTATATGTAAATATAATTGCAGGATGGGTTTATTGCCATTTATTACCGGGTACCTCAGCTAGTACATACATACTTACATACATACATACATACATACATACATACATACATACATACATACATACATACATACCTACATACATACATACATACATACATACATACATACATACATACATACATACATACACGCACACACAATATATCGGTCACAGGTTGTGTGTCGTTGACCAGATACTAAAGACGTTTTCGGGAAGTTAAAATGTAGTAACATAGTACTTTATAGAACAGCCATGTTATAGTGGCAGAAAACGTTACCTATATATATATATAAATATATATGTATTTACTTATTTATTTATTTTTTATTTTATATATGTTTGATTTTATGCTATTTGCTTTCAGAACGTTCCTGTGAACTATTATCCATCTAGTTAATATTTCTATTCAACGTTATTGTACTTCCAACAATTTTCATATATCGTAATTATTCCTAATTCTAGCTTGTTGAACCGCATGTAATTCGATGGTGAGAGATAGTAAGATCAACACATGTCCGTTACTGTAAGCAATTTCTTATACAGACAAGTCTCCTTCCCATCTACATTGCTTTTATATCGAAAATTTTGGTTAGCTAATATTGGATTTATCACACGTCCTGTGGTTTTTTGATTTTCGGGCGCGTTGAAAAATGTTTTCTCTTATAATTTAAGTATTTTGTTATTTTCTCTATACCTCCCATATTAACTTTCTCGTTATTTGGAACTGTCAAATTAATTATCTGGCACTTTCTCTTCGCTTTGTCTACCGCAACTAAATCAGGCCCTCTAGCTTCTATTACTTTGTTCCCACATCTGATATCTTTCATCTTATAAGTCTCACAACATCTCATACTTCTTACTTTCTAGCATTTAACTAGGTTAATGTTCAAAACATTTATCAGTACGTTCAAATCCTAGCTTTCCACTGAACTCCTAGTGGACTAGGTTGTCATAACTTTTCTTATATTCTTTTTGTGCCAGCATCTATTTTATGAGTAATCCTTTCCTCTTTTGGCTTACATTACCTACATTTTGAATCTTCATGTTTTTGACTATCATGGCTTTTATCATATTAGTCCTCAATGCTTGATATTGTGCTGCTACTAACATACTCACTTTCTCCCATTTCAGCCTTTGCTTCTGCAACCATAACCACTATTACTATTTCCACAAATCTTTGCTAAATATATCTCAGTTCTAATTATTTTGAAGGGCAGGGGAAAATGTTATATATTATTAGGAGGGGAGTATTTCATTGAGCAAGTTGTTGCTGATATAATGGTTATTTAGTTCTTATTTTCCCTTTATTCTTCACATACATTCGAAGGTTTTCCTGACACGAATATCCCATCTTTTAAACAAGGTAGTTTGTATCTCAAACGTCCGACCTCTACCTTAAGACCAAAGTGAAAGATTTGTGAAAAGTCTGGCTGTTTACGTAGCAACTCAAGTTTAATTGCGCAGAGACACACTCGTTTGTTTCTAATAATGTGAATATAGGCGACTAATTAGCATATAGCCTGCAACCAAACGCAGATTGTGTCACACGTTCAGCACATCTGGAAGTAAAGAGCAAAACAT
>NW_021835207.1:40000-42500 GCF_006345805.1 Octopus sinensis | reverse complement strand
GGACCTACAATCTTCGGCAGAAAGTACTATGAGGAAAAAGAACGGAGAGAGGAAAAAATGTTTAAGGATTAAAGGTTTAACATGAGACTCTCCAACTGAAGGCAACATATGAGAGTTCATCTTTTGCCGACCGGCCTTCACAAATGATTTGTTTATAGTGGTCAAATGTAGGCACTGCACATTAGCTCACTCTGTCAAAGAGATCGATGTTACCTGATCAGATGCACCAAGTACCATGCGTTAGATGTCACACAGCAACGTGAGATGAGTGTTTCGCTTAAGAACACAACGCATCAAGCAGTCTAGGAATTGAAACCACAATCTTGCAATCGTGAGTGCAACAATCTGACCACTAGGCACACGGACATGCCTCATAATATATATATATATATATATATATATATTACGGTCGGTGTTTTTACATTCGTATGTCTATATAAGGACACAGGGAAAAATGTGTCAAAGCTATCAGGAGGCGTTCGATGCTTCCTAGGGCTATACAGCGGTGGTGTACCCCCTACTGTCACGTTCTTGTTAGATTGACAGTATACAACCATTCTATCGCCCCACCACCGTACATGTCTCTACGAGAGATTTAGAATTTCAATATTTCTTATTTTGATAATCAGTGAATAAACTTCACTGAATATACAATTACGAAGTCGAGGCCAATATCACCAGCTGACCGGTGTCTGCTACTCTAGGCCGATGAAGGACAATGATCCTGAAAACGGGTTGTCCATAGATGCAGTTCCGGCAGCCGGGGGTGTTTGTCTCCCCTTCGTATGTCTATATAAGGACACAGGGAAAAAAGGTGTTCAAAGCTATCAGGAGGTGTGTACGATGCTTCCTAGGGCTATACAGCGGTGTGTACCCCTACTGTCCGTTCTTGTAGATTGACAGAATACACCCATTCTATATATATAATATAGATATCTATATATATGGAGAGAGAGAGAGAGAGATAGATAGATAGAGAGATAGATAGATACATACATATAATATATATGTACGGCAACAGATTTGTTGAATTTTCTGCTGATTAAAATAAAGTATAATATATATATGTATATATATATATATATATATATATATATAATATATATATATATATATATATATATAGTAATATATATATATATATATATAGGTATATATATATATATATACATATATATATATAATATATATGCATATATTATATATATATAATTATAATTATATATATATAATATATATAATATATATATATATATATATAATATTACACATATATACATAACACAATGATAAAGACGGGTTTATAGAGATGGGAGGTGTTAGTGATTAGAAAGAAAAGCAAAGAGGAAAGAAAATTTTATTCTTGGACAAAACTTCTAAAAGTGTGCCATAAATTATAATTTGTTTGTTTATAGTCTAAGTGCTTGTGTTGTTTTTTGTATTTACAAAATATTTTATTTCTATTTCATTTGTTTTATATTATGTATATCCCTAAGATTTAGGGGTGGGTTTTCGATAGAAAAACCCTATAAATTTTCTGGGACAGAGTAGCGTGGTAATATTATTCAAGTTTTGTCGCGTTTTCTTCTCAAGATAATATATTTTGAATAGAATTTAGTGAAGCCATTACGAATATACTTCGGGAACTTACAGACAGACAGACAGACGGACAGACTGACAGGCAGATAGCATGGTGGTCGTTTGAAGGCTTACGTGCTTGGTTCCTTTTATTGTTCTTGTCGTTGTTAAAGCTGATGATGATGAATATGATGATGATGATGATGATGATGATGATGATGATGATGATGGTGATGATGATTACGACGATGACGATGGCGATTACGTCGACGACAATGATGATGGAGATTATGAAGTTGACGATGATGACGATGACGATGATGATGATGTTGAAGACGACGACGACGACGATGTGGATGACGATGATGATGATGATGACGATGACGGCGGCGACGACGATGATGATAATGATGACGACGATGATGATGACGATGATGATGACGATGATGATGATGACGATGATGACGATGATGAGGATGATGACGACGACGACGACGACGACGATGATGACGATGATGATGACGATGATGACGATAGTGGTGGCGCCGACGATAACGCCAATGAAGATGCTGCAGTTGAAGACAACGCTGATGTCAATGATGATGATGTGACAATGATGATGACTATGATAATGATGACGATGATGATGATGATGATGATGATGTTTGTGTATGTTATACCGCATTTCACCTCCGTGATTCTTTGTGCTTTTTGCTAATGTTTATATATTTGCTATTTTTGTTGCTTTTACGGTCGATGTCGGAGTTGTTTTATGTATTTAATTTTCTTTTTACGTTTGCTTTTATCATATTTTGGTTTTTCTTTTTAATTATTTTTCAAATCCTTTTATTCGGCCATAAGGTAATTTTTTTATTGATTCGTGAAGTGGAATGGGCGGTTACATGATTCTGTGGCTTACCAA
>NW_021835207.1:20000-37500 GCF_006345805.1 Octopus sinensis | reverse complement strand
TAGGCAAATATATATACTACAAAGATAGCGAGAGAGGTGGGGTCGCACTAACCCCAGTTTTTCCATAAACGCTGCACAGGAAACTAAAGATCAGGTGTCATATATGAACGACTCCACTCACTGATGAAGATAACTAACAAAACAACATCTTCCGCTTCCATCTGTATGTGTGTGTGTGTGTGTGTGTGTGTGTGTGTGTGTGCGCGTATGTGTGTGATTATATGACCATGTTGTAAGATTGTGGATGCCGACGCGTATGCAAATATGTGCGTGTATATGTGTGCGTATCCGTGTTTCAGTTTGTAGGTGATAGTATTTCTCTCAAAGGCTGCTCATTAAATATTACAGGTAAACGGTACACGATCATCTATATATAGTCAGGACACTTGAACAAATAATCATACATCGTTACATACATACATTCGTACATAATTACATACATACATAAATGCACACAGACACACACATACATGTGTGTAAGTATGTATGATCAGTTTTTACCAGTCTTTATCTAGTTAAATCTCTTCCTGCCTCTTTTTTGTTTCATACGTGTGTGTGCGTGCATATAAATATATATATATATATTAATATATTATATATTTCTTACTACCCACAAGGGGCTAAACACAGAGGGGAAACAAGGACAGACAAAGGGATTAAGTCGACTACATCGACCCCAGTGCGTAACTGGTACTTAATTATCGACCACGAAAGGATGAAAGGCAAAGGTCGACCTCGGCGGAATTTGAACTCGGAACGTAACGACAGGCGAAATACGGCTACGAATTTCGCCGGCGTGCTAACGTTTCTACCAGCTCGCCGCCTTTTTATATATATTATGGCTGCTCAACTAGCAATGTACTCAAACTTCGATCTATATAAAGACCACAATAGTACGAACTATAAGCACGCATGCGCGGAAGGCAGTGTGACAATAGTAAAGAAATGTTATGGTGAAAGCGTGGACGATTTTTGATTTCCTTCGTGTACATATATATGTGTGTGTGTATGTAGGTGTGCGCGCACGCGTATGGGTGCATATATATATATATATATATATATTATATATATATGCACCCATACGCGTGCGCGCAAACACCTACATACACACAATATATATATGTACACGAAGGGAAATCAAAAATCGTCCACGCTTTCACCATAACATTTCTTTACTATTGTCACACTGCCTTCCGCGCATGCGTGCTTATAGTTCGTACTATTGTGGTCTTTATATAGATCGAAGTTTGAGTACATTGCTAGTTGAGCAGCCATATTAACTTTGTAAAGCCAAAATGAAAAATGGCGCGATCAGGCTCAAACTTCGATCACCTGACCACAATAGTAGCAACTATAAGCACGCGTGCGCAGAAGGAAGTGCGACAATAATACAGATGAGTTATAGCGAAAGTGCTGATAACTTTTGACTTCTCGTATATATATATATATATATATATATATTTATATTTATATTTATTTATATTTATATTCTCTTATACATATTGTACTTATTGTATCATATACTCCTTTACGTACACTGTTTTGTTCTATATTATTATGTTTGACCTTAAAGTTTCTTATGTGGGGTTTAAAAAGTATGTGATTGGGTATTATCTGTAGTGATATTTGATTTGGATGTATTTCTCCATTTTCTTATTTTGTATATATATATATATATATATATATATATAATTATATATATATATATATATAATATATATATATATAATGGGTGTGTATGTGCATGTATGTATGTATGTACTAGCTGAGGTACCTGGTAATACCGGGACCAGGAATATTCCCAGTGCCTGTTGTTACAATACCTAATTTTTCTCAGACGAAAAATGAATTCAAGTCATACGACAGATAATAGGTGTAAGCAAATTCATTCACGAAACAATAATAGAAATAAATACGAGTGGAATCGGAAAATGACAATCGATTGATCAGATGAGGTGTGTATCTATATGTATGTATATATGCATGTGTGTCATCGGTATTCAGAATGAAGTACAGCGACAGATGTTGAAAGCTCTAAATATATATACTTTCCTGTTAAGCAAATTATAAATAACTTCACATGCCACACAGTACACGTACGTTTTCTCTCACATGGCATTGGTCGGTCCGAAACTAAAGTAGATGGCACTGACCCAAGTTGCCACGTAGTGTAGTTGAACCCAGAACTATGTGGCTTGAAAACAAGCTTCTTACATCACAGCCAACAAAATACAGAAGCAAAACAGTAATTTATCATCACCGAGAAATATTTCTGCTTCTCCGAGATCTATCAAATGCGAACTCAGCTAGAAATAATAGCTCAAAATTCATTCGGTAGAAACTTCTTCGGATGGAAAAAGGCATGTAGCGACCCCTGATACACAAAGCAAGGACGTGATAATATTTGCACCAGAGGGACTCGATGTTTTTCAGGCATCTGAATTAGAGACTTTAATATTACAAGCGAGAAAGGATGTTTGTCTCAATGAAGATGATGTTTCTCTTAAAATTAATTTTTATACCCAGTATATATTTATATTATTTATAACTGCTTCCACATTAGAAACAGCTTGCAAAATATTTGTTGCACATACATGGAATGCATATTGGGTCAAAGATTAGGGAAAAGGTCACTAGAGCTAAATTTAGTCCAGTGCAATAAAACATACACACAAGCACATACACACACACACACACGCATATGTATATAATTATATATCCATATCCCAAAATGTGACCTCGTGTGTGCCGTTGGCGATTTTTTTTCCTCTGTCTTCCCTTCTCTGGATCTAAACACAGAGGAGACAAACAAAGGGATTAAGTCGATTACATCGACCCCAGTGTGTAACTGGTACTTATTTAATCGACCCCGAAAGGATGAAAGACAAAGTCGACCTCGGCAGAATTTGAACTCAAAACGTAACGGCAGACGAAATACGCTGAGCATTTCACCCGGCGTGCTAACGATTCTGCCAGCTCGTCGTATTTATATATGTATATACATACATACATATATACATACATTAATGCATGGACATATACACGTATATCTATACGTACCCTATTTCATATCAACGAAATAAGCTAAAATGAAATCAATAACTACATCAGTTAATATTCTTTGCTATTCTAAGTACAAGGCCCAAAATTTGGGGGGCGGGGTAGTCGATTAGATCGACCCCAGTACACAACTGGTACTTAATTTATCGACCCCGAAAGGATGAAAGGCAAAGTCGACCTCGGTGGAATTTGAACTTAGAACGTAAAGACAGACGAAATATTAAACGAATAGACACACACATATACTCACACTCACACAATCACACATTTGCATATACTCTT
The DNA here is from genome assembly GCF_006345805.1 of Octopus sinensis. Lineage (NCBI taxonomy): Eukaryota > Metazoa > Mollusca > Cephalopoda > Octopoda > Octopodidae > Octopus > Octopus sinensis. Next base: position 34,158 of record NW_021835207.1, on the reverse strand, counting down.
TACTCTCTTTTACTCTTTTACTTGTTTCAGTCATTTGACTGCGGCCATGCTGGAGCATCGCCTTTAGTCGAGCAACTCGACCCCGGGACTTATTCTTTGTAAGCCCAGTACTTATTCTATCGGTCTCTTTTGCCGAACCGCTAAGTGATGGGGACGTAAACACACCAGCATCGGTTGTCAAGCAATGCTAGGGGGGCAAACACAAACACACACACACACACACACACACACACACACACATGCATATATACATATATATATATACATATATACGACAGGCTTCTTTCAGTTTCCGTGTACCAAATCCACTCACAAGGCATTGGTCTGACCGGGGCTATAGCAGAAGACATTTGCCCAAGATGCCACGCAGTGGGACTGAACCCGGAACCATGTGGTTGGTTAGCAAGCTACTTACCACACAGCCACTCCTGCGCCTATTTAATATAGTTATATTCATACACAAACTCAATATATTTGGTTATTCATATCCGAATTTTGTTCTTTTTTCCTATTTCGTTTAATATATTTTTTTCACTTTTTCATTCAATCCATTTTTTTTTTTGCTTGACACTCATTCTTCATTCCTTCCGATAAAGGATGGTAGTAAACAACCACAACAACAAAATGGACAACACAGCAGCAGCGGCGGAGGCGGCGGCGGCGGCGGCGGTAGCAGTAGTTATTGTGTATCGATGGTGCGAATGAATACGTGTCATCTAAGAGCGGCGCTATCCAAATGATGCGTCTTGCCGGGCTGGCTGGCTGGCTGGCTGGCTGGCTGGCAGGCTGGCTAGCGTGCTGGTTGGTTGGTTGGTTGGTTGGTTGGTTGGCTTGCTGGCTGCAAAGGAGAAATGTGCGGTTTAGCTGTTGTGGCTAACGCGGAAATATAGTGGCTTTTGTGGCTAGCTTCGCTAGATTTAATCGAATTCTGAACTTCCCGTCTCTCCATTTACCCGCCACAGCTTGGCTAACCACAAACTCATGTTAAATGGTTGCCATCCACCGGCTGACTGTCCAACACCACACACACACACACACATACGCCCCACTCCACACTCTCCATGCTCTCCCTTTCTCCTTCCTCTCCTCATCTTCCTTCTCCGCTGCTCTTCTCATCATCCAACCCTCCTCCTCCCCTCTACTTTCCTTTCTCCACTACATTTTATGTTTCTATGTTTTGTCCTTTTTTTCTTATTGTCTTTGAGAGTAGAAGGCTTTTTTTTAATTTTTGTTTGTTTTATTATTTTCCTTTTTTTCTTAATTTTTTTTCTACTTTTACTTTTTTTTAAATATATTTTTGGTTTCTCAACCACCGTCGCCGCCACCGTCGCCACCACCACTGTCGCCACCGCCATCTCCACCTCTACGACTCCAGTGATCCATTTCTCCCCGACTCCAAGACTTATTGCTTCCTCACTCGTCAACACCACCGACTCGCGTTTTATTATTCTTCTTCTTGTGGTCGTTATCGGTATTGTTGTTATTGCTATTGATGCTGCTGCTTTTGTTGTTGTTGCTTTTGTTGTTGCTGTTGTTGTTGTTATTATTATTATCATTATTATTATTATTATTATTATTATTATTCACCTACTTCTGCTTCCACTTCTGCGTTCTAACGCCACACTCCAGGCACAATACATAACACACGACCATCATTACCGCATCTTATCACCGAAGCCGCTTCCACGCCGACCCACACCACCACCACCACAATCATACCACTACCACCGCCACCATCAAAACTACCACCATCACCATCATCACCACCACCACCATCACCACCACCAACATCATCACCTCTACGACGACGAACACCACTCCTGTCAGCACTACCATCACCAACACCACCACAACCATACCACTACCACCACCGCATCTACCACCACCACATCTACCACCACCACATCTACCACCACCACAACTACCACCACCACCATCATCACCTCTACAACGACGACGACCCCTACTCCTGTCAGCACTACCATCACCAACACCACCACAACCATACCACCACCACTACCATCACCACCACCACCATCACCATCACTACCACCACCACCACAACCATACCACTACTACCACCACCTCCACCACCAACAACAAATTCATCACCTCTACGACGACCACCACCACTCCTGTCAGCACTACCATCAACCCAAGTACCACTACGATCACCACTACTACCATCATTAACTACTACTACTACTACCAGTACTTACGCGTACGCATGCAGGGATTTGCAGCTAAACGACAAAATACACGCCACGACCACTGCCACTAGCGCCGCAACTACCACCACCACCACCACCACCACCGCCACTAATAACAACAACAACAACAACCGTTTAACTAGCTCAACTACCATTCTCACTAATGTACCAATATCACCACCAACGCTACCATATCACTACAACAACTTTTCACACCACCAACAGCACTACTACTATAACTGCAACGACCACTACTAAGACCTCTAACAGCACCACCACCACCAACACCATCACCATTACCACCACCACCACTACTACTACTGCTAGCAACATCAACAGTAATTATAATATAATACTACTGCTGCAGCTGCTACTACTACTACTACTATTACTACTACTACTACTATTACTACTACTACTACTACTACTACTACTACTACCATCGTTACCGCTAGCACTTTAACCATCCCTGCTACTACGGCGACCACTGTACCAGTGTCACCACAAACACTACTACATCCAGTACTTTTATCATCTCTGGTCATTACCATTAATACAACCACCACTAATGCCACCACCACCACCAACCACAACAACAACACTCCAACGCCCCCACTATTTGTATTATCACCGTCGTCACCAGCACCTTCAAGAAAACCTTCAATGCGACCATCATTAATTTTATTAATTACTATCACCACCACGGCCGCCTCCACCATCAGCACCACCAACACCTCCAATACCACCACAATCACCATTATCCCTACCGCGATTTCTAATGTTACCATCGTCATCGTCTTCACCACCATTACCAACACTACTACCACCAAGTCTACCACCACCACCACCGCGATTTCTACTGTTACCATCGACACTATCATCATTACTAACAACGTGACTACCATACCAATAACACCATCAGTACCACCAACACCACCAATACTACTACCGCCAAACCCACCACCACCATAACCCTCACCACCACCACCATCACCACCACCACAACCACAACCATACCACCACCACCACCATCATCATCACCACAACCACAACCACCACTATCACCACCACCACCATCACCACCACCATCACCACCATCACCACCACCATCATCATCACCACCACCATCACCACCACCACCACCATCACCACTATCACCACCACCACCATCACCACCACCATCACCACTATCACCACCACCATTACAACTATCACCACCACCATCACCACCACCATCACCACTATCACCACCACCATCACCATCACCATCACCACCACCACCACTACCATCACCGTCATCACCACCACCCCCACCACTACCATCACCATCGCTACTACTTCTACCGAGACCTGTATAACAACCATCACCCACCACTGTCTTCACCTTCCACCATCAAAGCAACCCCCAAGACTACTGTCACCGCACCCACTATCATTACAACCATCATCACTACAAACACCGCCGCCACCACACCATCATCGCAACCACCACCGCCATGGTCTCCTACTCGATCGTCCGTGCGGTCACTCGATTACACACTGACTTGTCGAACTAACATGGACGCAGTCCCATAATGGTTCTGTTCAAAACCACGTCTTATTCTTCGAACCTAACAACTCGCTTCGTACACCTCACAACCAAATACCCCTCTCCCCTTCTTCTTCTTCTTCCTCTTCCTCATATTCCACCTTATTCACCTACTACTACTACTACCACTACCACCACCGACCAATATAAGTCTTTCAACCATTCCTCATGCTGTTCTCTTCTGGCTATTACACATCTGCCTGCTCTGTCCTAACCTGCCTCTTCTCTCTCTCTCTTTCTCTCTCTCTCTCGCTGAGCCTCCTCCCTTCATGTTTCTTCCTTTTTCTCTCTCTCTCTCCCCTCTTCCCCCTCTCTCTGTTTTCACCTCTCCACCTTTGTCTCACCCCATTCATTCTGTAACATTCAGATCAGATGCCCCCCTTTTTTTTGTCTTCCTTCCTCTCCAACCTCATCAAAATACCTCAGTCGCCCTAATTTCAAAAGTGAACTTCAAGTTTATCACCAATTCTCAGTGTTATTATGCATGTGCTAATCCTCTTCCTCTTCCTCCTCCTTCATGTCCTCTTCCCCCATCTTTCCTCTATCATCCTCCCCATCTCTCCTCTTCCTCTTCATCTTTCATATCATAATCCTCCCCTCCTTTTTATCATCATCACCATGGCCATTAAAGTTGTTGTTGTTACTGTTCTTGTTGTTGGGCTTCTTCTTCTTCTTCTTCTTCTTCTTCTTCTTCTTCTTCTTCTTCTTCTTCTTCTTCTTCTTCTTCTTCTTCTTCTTCGTCTTCTTCTTCTTCTCTTTCATCCTTTCGGGGGTATTTGTCGAGCACTGGGATTGATGTAATCGACTGGTCCCCTCCCTCAAAATTACAGGCATTGTGCTTATTGCTGATTATTATTATTATTATTATTATATTATTATTATTATTATTATTATTATTATTATTATTATCGTTATTATTATTACTGAGTGAGAGAGCAGCGCATGCCATCAAAGTGAGACTAGGGTAAAAATATACGAAATCCAGTATACCCATCATGGCTAACCGTCTGATAAGAGTACACCAGTCACATGCATCACAACCATATGAGGAAGACATGGTGATCTCATATCAAGATAAACAGCGTATGACCTTACAGCTGGGGCCCAGTTAGAATTTTCTACAGGTTCAGTAGCCCATCCCGCTCAGAAGGTTTGTCTAAGGATGTTGACTGAAACACCCATGTTTCTAGAGGTGAATTATTCAAACTCCAAAGAATTCCTCTCAACACATGGCTATGATGCTCCCCACTACTTCTGCTCTTGATCAGATATGCACATATCGTCAGCCACTAAGGGACATGCTCAACTGCTTGAGGTCAACTATTATAATAATAATAATAATAATAATAATAATAATTATTATTATTATTATTATTATTATTATTATTATTATTATTATTATTATATGTTTGACTTTTGTCAAACTCACGACGTTGCGATCGTGAACCGAAGACCCTAACCATTACGCGAAGCATGACAGATTATCCCATCAAACATTCTACGCATGTTGCATAACGACTCGATATTGTGTTTTATTAATACCTTTGCAGTACCAATTTAAGCTGAGGCTTGCTTTCGAACCTGTAAGAGTATGTAATACTCAACCTTTTCGAATTTAATTTACGTTTAAACATCATGCTATTCCTTTGAAGAAGGCACGTTGCAGTTGCTCAGAACACCTGGGGCCCTCGTACCCGTAACCGGTCTTTTACAGGTTCCAGCCTCTAGTAAATATATCCCAAAGTATGACTAGAATTATTATGAACTTCACTAGAAGATAAGCTAAGATATGAAAGCCCTAGTCACTTAGCAATGGCATATAATAAGTATCAAACAGCCATGAGTTCAAATACCGGGATGGACAGCGCGTTATATCCATATGCTGGTCCTCGACGGCTCTCACCAGCCGTCACTTCGGGAACACAACGCCATCAGAGAGCACCTAAACAATTAAAGAACGCATAGAACATGCTACTGAACCATACACACTTGCGTGTGACGGCTACTTGGCCTTAGAGGGAGAGGTTGTGTAGTGGACCAGGTTGAAAGGGATGAAGACAGACACTTTCTTCTTTGGCGAAGTCCTCATCAACTTTTTCAAGTTTCATTTGTAAAGGAAAATGAAAGTAGAGAAGTGCTGCCTCCCAGCAATTTTATTAAAAGGTGGGTGAATGTAGTGTGAATGGCCCGAGTGAACGGATCTTCACTAATCATGCACCTCAAGATCGAGGGTAGATAAAGTGGAGAGGGTACTTGCCCCAAAGGTCAGGGTGATTGTGGTTTTTGTGGGTTTTCCATGAACAGCCCTTCGAAACCTTCCTATTTTGGGATTTGTTATAATTTTTATTTATTATAATTTTTACACGATTAAATGCCACTCTTTTTGAGTTGTGACGTCTCGTGCCATCTCCAGACTTTTATATAAACCCTCTGTGAGGAATAAAGAAAAGATTATTCTTCAGTCAGTCGAATGAAGCTGAAAACATTTCGCATCGCTACTCGGGGGTTTCGTTTCCTCACTTTATACGGTTGCGCCAAAAATCAGGAATGTGAATCACAGAACACGACGAACAGAAGACTCTGCACACGCACACACGTGTGTGTATGTGTTATAAACAAGAAGTTTTGTTTTCCTTATTTTTCTTCCAAATTCACAACCAACAACCAACAACACCAAACAACCAACAACACCTTTTCTTCCCTTCGTTTGATTCAAATGCTCGTAATTCAATTTTCTTCGATTGATATTTTTTGATTATTTTAATTTTTCAAAAAAGAAGAAAAAATAATAATCTTTATTTGTAGCACCATTTCCCATTCCTTCAACAATATGTAAAATGCCAATCACACAAACAATAACGCTAACTCAACCAATTATCACACAGATTTCATCGAACCAGGAAATGGAATTTTATAATTATTATTTTTATATAAAATTTTTTATATTTAATGTTTATATATATGTATATATTTAATGTCTTTTTCTTTTTTTTTTTTTTTTTCGTGAGGGTGAGGTTTAAAATTCGAATTTTTTAGAAATAAAAATTATAAATAAACACAAAAAAGACTAACGGAAATTGTTAAAGAAGAAGAGAGAAAGAAAATAGGAAAATAAGAATCGAAATGAAAATCGAAATTTAATAAATGAAAAATTTAAATTTTGATTTAAATTTCTATTTCTTTATTCCTAGAATATGTGTGTGTGTGTGTTTGTGTGTGTGTGTGTGTGTGTGTGTGTGTGTGTGTATACATACATGCATATTCTTTTATTATGTCGTTCTTGTATTTGTTTTAGTCATTTGACTGCGGCCATGCTGGAGCACCGCCTTTAGTAGAACAAATCGACCCTAGGACTTACTCTTTGTAAGCCTAGTACTTTTTTCTATCGGTCTGTTTTGCCGAACCGCTACGTCAAGCGACGTTGTGCCTCTTGTTTATGCATCCTAATTTCCGTTTGATATGATTAAGTATTGTAAGGTTTGAGATAATTTTCGGTTTTTAAAAGTTGGCATTTCTTTATTGCTGGCGAAAGGCTGCGGCTGCGCAGTAGATTTTGAGAAATTAGGCTGTAAAAACAAGAGGCACATAATTTGATCGCCTCGTGCTTATACGTTTAACCCTAGGTATTCCTGCTGAAGACGATTTCACTTAGCGAGTATTTGTTATTCATTTACTTGCTAAACTAAAATCAGAAACCAATTGGTCCAGGAAACTAGATGGTAAAATATTTTTATTTTTTCATTTCGTTCCTGTCGAATTTTATCCCTAATTTTGTGGTTATAGAACCTAGCTGTTCTTTCTAGCGTGTTGAATCTCACGAGTGGATTCTTCATGTGTTTAAATGTACACTGTATATATATATGTATATATATATATATATATATTATATATATATATATACATATATATTATAATATATATATATACATATATATATATATATATATATATATATACACACATACATCATACATAACCCCGAAAAACTTTTATTTCAGTCAGTATCATTAGGCCGTAGCCGGAATAAGATAGGAGCTTTTATAGGCATATTCAAAACGTTTCCCGTAAACGAAATTAGTATATATATATCTTTCTTGTACATGTATGTGTGTGTGCATTTGCATACATATATGTACCATTTATACACAAGGCTCAATGCGATTAACTATATCCCTTGTACTAATACAACAAAATATTAGTAGTAGTAATAAGTCGTCCATGGATCTAAGCTTGAGATACAATAGATACTAGTGATATACGAAGGAACGATTTAATCCGATATAATTTTTCTCTGAAATTCGTAATCTTATATAAAAATCGATTTAGAAACACTTATAATTTTCTGGCCACGTTTTCTCTTCTCCTTTTCCAAATAACATTGTAAATCATATTATATTGCATTATGTCATATTATTTTATATTATATCATATTATATTATATTTTATTATATTAGATAATATATTAAATTATATTACATCATACGATGTAGCTCTTGCATAGACACGCCAGCCTATCAAAAATGATAATTATAAAGAACTATTTGCAACTGTCTTTATGAAAATCCAAGAACTGTCTAACACAGATTGAAAACATGTCTGTGCGTTTTTCAGCGTTTTTCAGTCTGTCTGTGTGTTTATCTGTCTAAACCAATGAGCAGTAAGCAATAAAGAATATTTCGCTTGAGGCAAATTTTGTCTTAGAATATAAAGTTTAATGAAGTGAGTGAATAGAAAGCCGCTCCAAATATGAGCTAATTCTCAGACAATAACAACAGTATTTAAACTAGTTTTACGAAATTAGGTTCTATATTGATGGTGGATTAAATGTTGCTTTCAAATTATTATTACAAGGAAGCTAAACAAAATAAGACATGACAAAATCAGACATCGCATTAATAAGTACTTAGCATTTTCGACTTACTATTAAATGAGAGGTGATATCTTTATATATAAAAGTGAAGTTGTGTGTCTGTCTCCTACGATTTAGATTCCTAACTACTCCCACATTTTGCGGTGCAGTTTAATCAAAACCGGGTATCTTATAGTCGTGATTCATATCGAGCCCTTCTGGGTATTAGCGCGCGTCTACGATGAGTCGTGGTTTTTAAAAAAATTTACCATCATTTTTTTCCATTTTAATGAATTTTTCGCTATTATATAAGGGAAGTAACTCTCTAAAAATGTCTACGATGAGTCAACGATTAAAAAAAATTTACCATAATTTTTTTCCATTTTAATGCATTTTTTTGCTATTTTTTGGCTATAACTCTCTAAAAATGCTTATATAGTTATTTCCCTTACAAACCCGAGCAACGCCGGGCGATACTGCTAGTAAAAATATAAAAAGATAAATATGGTCGTATACATCAAGGATATTGCACATATGACCCGTGGGCTGGATCTTGCCCGTAGCAAGGTGTAGTTTGGCCTTGTAGTTTTATGAAAAACAATGTGTTTTTTGCTGCATAACGTATGTGGTAACATAAACACAGAGACACACAGACGCAAACACAAATATACACAGACACACACACATATGCTGACGGCATAAAAATTCATGAACTCCGAAAGAATGTGAATTAATTCTTTTTTCTCTTTTGGACGGCTGAAACTCGAAGTAGATAGCGCTATACATAATGGCGTGAAAATTTTGTGCTGCACGCTATTATTTATAGCTTAACCTGTTTCGAATTTCATAAATGTATGATGTGAGTGTGTGTGTATACGTATATACATATACGTGTAAATGCATACATGGGTATAAGTAAGTATTTCACTTATTTCTTTGACGCATTTATCACTGATGAAGGGAAGGTTCTTATGAACTAACTCTGAAATCGGGTCCGATATGGTAATAACGGGCTTTTTTTTCTCTTTTTTTTTTGAAATTTCTATCGGCTTTCTTCGAAAAACGTGCTTGTAGTGATAAATTACATGGTTATTGACGTTGTGTCTTTTTTCGGCATATTTTGACATTAGAAATTTTTTCTTTTGCCCTTACTTATAAATTGTATATATATATATATATATATTTCTCTCGTTCCTTTCTGTTGAAGAGCGTAGGGGCTTGAAACGTAAAAGATATTCTCACTTTCCTGAGCATCAAACTAATACATCTGCTTGTGGTTTATACACCTGTCTTCGTCTTTTGTTTTTCTGTAAATTTCAACTACAAACACACACACACATGCATATATGTATGTACACGCACAGACACCCGAATACACACACATGTATACATAGAGAAAGTGATAGATAGATAGATAGATAGATAGATAGATAGATAGATAGATAGATAGATAGATAGATAGATAGATAGATAGATAGATAGGTTCATTTGCCCTAATAATCTAACTCGATAGGCAGATTGAACAAGTTACAACTTTTGCAGAAAGTGTGACGAGTATAAATTATCATTATTTTTAATATTATTTTTATTATTGTTAATGTTACACATAATATAAATTGTAACAGCAGTGTTTGTGTAACGTCCAATTAGTATGTCTGTACAAGTGTATGACTTGTGTGTGTGTGTGTGTGTGTGTCTGTGCGCGCGAGCGTGCTGAGACTTCTCAGTTGACTCGGGAAATCAATGTTATCGATCATGTGGTGACATAAGTTACACTTCCATTTTCTTTCCCGACACTCATGCGCGCGCACACATGGATGCATGTGAAAACACACGCACGCATACACGCGCGCGCGCAGACACACACACACATGCATACACACACCAAAAGATGGACAGACAGACAGATAGACAGACAGAGAAACAGACAGACATACAGAGAAACAGACAGACAGACAGACAGACAGACAGATATGTTTCTTTATCAAATATATACGACGGGCTTCTTCCAGTTTCCGTTTACTAAGTCTACTTACCAAGCTTTGGCTGGTCCAAGACCCGAGTGGGACTGAACCGCGTAGTATGAGGTTGGGAAGCTAGCATCTTATCACACTGCCTCGCCTGTACTTAAATACGTAACATTGTAAACTAATTTAGTTTTTCATGCGAAACTGCAACACACACGACTTCACTTTTCGAATTCATTTGCGAAAGAAGAAGGAAAAGGCGGAACTAAATTGGTCCATACAATCGATATTTCTATACCCAAGTAAAAAAAAAAAGCGTATGGTTAGCCTCGCATAACGTCGACAATCCCTCATCATTTTCATCCCCCAAGAAAAATTCTAATCAAGAAGGGAAGTGTGTCTAATACTGTCACCTCATCATATTATTATGACCCAGAACATTTTTTGTGAAATCGTCCCTACTAGCAACTGTCCGACACATGACCTTGGCTTCGAGTACCGTGTAGACTACGTGAAGGGTCAGAGGAGTAAAGATTAATGAACCCATCGTGGTAGTATTAATCAGCCATTCTTTCTCATGAATTCGGTTGAATAAGATGCTAACACGTGCCACGGGATGAAACTGGTGCGATGAGGTTGACGTAGGTATTATACGAAAAAGACACGCAAAATTGCGCGCCGGAATAATACGCGAATACATACTGGTACCTAGACACCCATTCATTTCTTTACACTTACATACACACGCGCATACAAACTATTTATTTCTCTCTCTGCCTCCGTCGCTCCCACTTCTTCCTCCTCCTCTGGTACTCTTTGTCTTCTTGCCTACCTAGCTGCCTACCTATCTATTTATCTATCTATATCTATCTGTTTGTCGGACTGTCTGTCTCTATCTATCTATCTATCTATCTATCTATCTATCTATCTATCTATCTATCTATCTCTCTCTCTCTCTCTATCTATCTATCTATCTATCTATCTATATATCTATCTATCTATCTATCTATCTATCTATCTATCTATCTATCTATCTATCTATCTATCTATCTATCTAACTGTCTGTATGTCTGTCTATCTCTCGTTGGTTCTGGTTGTCTATCCCTCGCCCTTTATCTCTCTCTTTCTTTATCCCCCCCCCACTTTATCTTATCTATCTATCTATCTGTCTATTTATCTATCTTCCTTCCTCCCTTTCTTTTGGTGTTGATGGGGGTGGCGGTAGAATTCATAACACTTGTATAACTTTCGACTAAACACCTTACTGCATTTACTTATAAGTCCGTACTTTTTGTATAAACCCGTACATTCTTCATGGAAAAACCTCTTTTGATTTAACCCCACCGGTGTACATGATGAACGTTTGAATCAAGATCAAGAGCAGATTTAATCTTATGTACCTCCCTCAAAGGATTTTCTATATAGTATGTATTATATTAGTGTATCGGACGAAATGCTTAGCAACATTTCTTTGATTTTTGTGTTCTGACCTCAAATATCGCCGAGGTCAGCATTGTCTTTGATCCTTCGCCATCATCAACCAGTCGGGTGACTTGCCCAGACCAGCTCAGCACCTGGGTCAGTTTAATTTGAAACAGTTTTCCCTGTGCCAAACTTAGAAAAACAAATTACCGTTATTGCTATCATTAAAGTGGCGAACTTCCATCCGTTCGGGGCGATAAATTAAATACCAGTCAAGTGTGGTGGTCGAATGTGGTCGACTATCTCCCTCTCCAAAAACTACAGGTTTTATGACTATATTAGAAAGGGTTATTATTATTATTATTATTATTATTATTATTAAGGTGCTGAGCATGCAGAATCAATAGTCCGCCATACAAAATACTTAACGGCATTTCAAATTCCACCGAGGTCAGCTTTGCCTTTCATCCTTTCTGGGTCGATAAAATAAGTCCCAGATGAGTAGTGGGGTCGATGTAATCGACTATACCCCTCCTCTAAATTTCAGACCTTGTGCTTATAGTTGAAAGAATTATTATTATCATTAAGGCAGCGAGCTGAGAGAATCGTTAACACCCCGGGCGAAAATGCTTAGCGGTATTTCGTCTGCCGCAACGTTCTGAGTTCAAATTCCGCCGAGGTTGACTTTTGCCTTCTATCCTTTCGGGGTCGATAAATAAAGTACCAGTAACGCACTGGGGTCGATGTAATCGACTTAATCCCTTTGTCTGTCCTTGTTTGTCCCCTCTATGTTTAGCCCCTTGTGGGCAATAATGAAATAAGAATCGTTAACACGCCATACACAGTGCTTCACGGCATTTCGTCCGTCTTCACGTTCTGTGTTCAAATTTCTCTGAGTTTCAAATTTCTCTGAGACAAGAAAGTAAGTACCCAGTCAAGAAGTAGCCTACTTACCAACCACATAGTCCCGGGTTCAGTCCCACTGTGTGGCACTTTGGGCAAGTGTCTTCTACTATAGCTTCGGGCCGACCAAAGCCTTGTGAGCGGATTTGGTAGATGGAAACTAAAAGAAATCCGTCATATATGTATATTAATATATGTAATCAACTAGCTCCTTCCGCCAAAATTTCAAACCTATAGTAGAAAGGTGACGAGGTGGTATAATCGTTAGAGCATCGGAGATATAACTTCGCGATGCTTCTTTCTACTTTTAACGGTCTATCTTCAAATCACTCGAAGATAAAATTTGCCTTCATCCTTTCAAGCCCGATGAAATGAATAACAGTCTATAACTTGGATAATGGTAAAAACTGATCTCCCGTCCTCCCAGTCGCTGGTCTTATGCCAACATTAGAATCACTTGCTACGATTGTTGTTGTTGTAGTTAGTGGTGTTGGTGTCTGAGGTTGTGGTGGTGGTGGTGATAATGTTGTTGACGTTATATTACACTAAATTTATTCTAAAGGTGCGCTAAGTGTTTCGAAACTCACCAGACAGAGGAAGACAGCTTTCTCTCCTAACCAATCGATCAAGCAGCAGTGTGTTTCGCCGTATAATAAATATAGCAATCATAATAATTTGTTTAATTACAAAACCGTAATTATCTGTTGAAGATGGGTTCGTGAATAATTACTTGGTTAGAACTGCACCGTTCTAGAATTTATATGACAGATAAATTGTTATCTGCTGCGTTGGTTACTATAATCAGTCACAGCTAATGGAGGATAAATCAGCAGGAATTCACTGTAATGGTTATCGACACTGTCGTTTCGTAGGTTTTAATGTAATCGACGATGTGTATATTTACTCCACTATATTCAAGCTGATTCACTTATGATGTAGGTAATCTCTAGATTGAAACACGGTATGTCCATCTTTATACCAAACATCTAGAAGAATTATATCATACAGGAGGGGGTTGTGTGGTAAATAGCCTACTTACGAGCCACATGGTCCCGGGTTCAGTCCCACTGCGTGGCACCTTGGGCAAGTGTCTTCTACTATAGCATCGGGCCGACCAAAGCATTGTGAGAGGATCTGGTAGACGGAAACTGAAAGAAGTCCGTCGAATATGTATATTAATGTGTGTGTGTGTGTGTGTGTGTATGTGTGTTAGTGTGTC
>NW_021835207.1:0-10000 GCF_006345805.1 Octopus sinensis | reverse complement strand
TGGCGCTGTGAAGGGGAAGGAGACAATCTTTTTTATCGCAGTTATGATTGCGAAGCTGATGAACTTTTCGCCAGGTAAGACACATCCTTGTTGTTTGGGAAACAACATTTGTTGCAACTTTGAGTATTCTAGTTGGGTGCTGCTGATGCTTAGAGGCGAGTTGGCAGAAACGTTATCTCGCCGGGCGAAATGCTTGGCGGTATTTCGTCAGCTGCTACGTTCTGAGTTCAAATTCCGCCGAGGTCGACTTTGCCTTTTAACCTTTCGGGGTCGATAAACTAAGTACCAGTTGCGCACTGGGGTCGATGTAATCGACTTAATCCGTTTGTCTGTCTTTGTTTGTCCTCTCTGTATTTAGCCCCTTGTGGGTAGTAAAGAAATAGGTATTTCATCAAACGCTGCATTCTGAGTTCAAATTCCGGCGAGGTCGACTTTGTCTTTCATCCTTTCGGAGCCGATTAAATAAGTACTAGTTACGCAATGGGGTCGATATAATCGAATTAATCCGTTTTTCAGTACTTGTTTGTCTCCTCTGTGTAGCCTCTTGTGGGCAGTAAAGAAATAAGAAACGTTAGCACACCGGGCGAAACGCTTAGCAATATTTCGTCAGACGCTGCGTTCTGAGTTCAAATTCCGCCAAAGTCGACTTTACCTTTCATCCTTTCGGGGTCGATTAAGTAAGTACCCGTGAAGTACTGCGATCGATGTGATCGATTGTCCCATTTCCCCACAAAAATCCAGGCCTTGTGTCTATAGTAGAAAGGACTATTATTATTATAGTTGTTGTTGCTGCTGTTATCATTAAGGCAGCGAAGTGATTGACTTGTTAGCACACACGGCAAAATACTTAGCGGCATTTTTCCCGTCTCTACGATCTGAGTTCAATTTCCACCGAGGTTAACTTTGCCGTATAATCCTTTAGGGGTCGATAAAATAAGTACCAGTTGAGCACTGCAAAATGATTTAATTGACTTGCCCCTCCTCCCCTGTAACTGCTAACCTTGTGTCAAAATTTCAATCCGATATGTGTAGTGAATCCGATATGTGTAGTGACTGCGAAATATCGAAATCCTCTAATGCAGTGGATCTCTGCTTTTTTCTTTATGTTTTCTCGGGTCATTTTTGATTCCTATTTTCCTTGGATGGATCCTCATTGCCATTCCATGTTCGAAAAGTCCTGTTTTATTTTGATATTTTCATATTATTAGGAATTATATAAAATCATATGCTAATTTTTTTGCGTTTATTGTTTGAAGTATCAATATAATCAATTAATTGCAAATAAATTTTTCAACAAGAAACTTTAACCCACCCACCCAAGGATCATATGGACACCGGTTGAGAACGATTGTGTTTAACGCACCCATACAGTTACTTGAGGCGCATAGTTTAGTAGTTAGAGTGTTTGACTCATGATAGTAAGATTGCGGCGAACTGGCAGAAACGCTAGCACGCCGGGCGAAATGTTAGTGGTATTTCGTCTGCCGCTACGTTCTGAGTTCAAATTCCGTCGAGGTCGACTTAGCCTTTAATCCTTTCGATAAATTAAGTACCAATTACGCACTGGGGTCGATGTAATCAATTTAATCCGTTTGTCTGTCCTTGTTTGTCCCCTCTGTGTTTAGCCGCTTGTGGGCAATAAAGAAATAATATTGTGGTTTCGACGAGTTGTGTTCTTGAGCAACACACTTCATTTCTCGTTGCCCCAGTCCACTCAGCTGGCAAAAATGAGTTATCCTGTGACTGGCTGGCGTCCCATCCAGGTGGAAAATTAATACGTCAGGGAAACTGGTAAACCGGCCCTTATGTGAAGGTCCGACTCGAGAAGGTAACTTCATCTTTATTTTACCTTTATCTCTACAGTTGCTTAACCTTACACAACCTTGACTGAGCAGATCTGTAGTTAAAATCATTTCAACCATGACTCTTTATTCTTTCTGCTACGCATAAGGAACCAAATACAATATTTTGTGTGTCCCTTTCAAAAAGAACAGATTGCGATATGAGAAAAATCCAACGGGAATTTCTAACAGGTTGAGAAATCCGCAATGGCTAGACGGCGTAAAAATTGGGAGGCATCACGCACATACGACTATAACCATATGATCATGGGGACCTTCGATGTCATGTATTATAAGACTACACAAAACGAACGATAAACTTGCGGACATGTAGACCTCTACACAAACATACACACACATATAGATATACTCAAAACTAGAGCCGTGCGCCTAAAAACACAGCCACATACATTAATTTCGGTAATTTTATCTCGCTCTACGTTGGTGTAGCAGTAACGTAAGATTTAATATAACAGCAGTAATAAAATTAATAAAGGAGAATGAGAAAGACAAAGAAGGTGTGAAGAAAGGTAAATAGATAAGACAGACATGTCATTATCATTTCATGGCTTTCGTGTTTTTATTCTTATCTCTCGTCCACTTCTTTATAGATTTTTATACCATCATCTATAATATATTTTGTTTTTTTATATATATATATATATAATATATGTAACCATATATATAAATATATATGTATATATATATATATATATATATATTATATATATATCTGTATATATATACATAATATACATATATATATATATATAACTATATATACATATATATATATATATACATATATATCTATGTGTATATATATATTATATATATATATATACATACAAATAGATAGATACTTACCTATATATATGGCAAATATACGTATATGTATATGCATATATATGTATATATATATGTGTGCATATATACTTATATATGTAGATATGTGTGCATATATATATATATAGTACATACATACACACATACTAACATATATATACATATATATATATATATAAGATATATGTGTATATCTATATATATATACATATATATATGTATAATTGTATATATATATATATACATATATTTATATGTATATATACATATATTATATATATATATGTATATATGTTTGTATGTGTGTATGTATGTACTATATATATGTTCGCGCACGCACACGCACACACACACACACACAAACACACCCACACACGCACACACATAATCATACTCCAAAGGGGCTGGTGTTGGTTTCATTCGGCAAGATTTATGTGTGAAACGTTAATTTCTTTTCTATCGTCTTAGATCTGCGGAAGGACTCCGTCCGCAAAGTTGGATTTCCCGCTCCCACGGCACGCTCATGGCACTCTTCCTATCGATTTTACTATTTATAAGCGCCGGTATTGCCCTTTGGTAAGAAACTTGCTTTCCAATCTCATTGATTTGGGTTCAGTCCAAGCTCGGTGTCACTTCAGGCTAGTGTCTTCTACTATAACCTCGGGCCGATCAAAACCTTGTGAGTGGGTTTACCAGACGGAAACTGGACGAAGCCCATCGACAATATATATATATATATACATATATATGTATCAGGAGTGGCTGTCTGGTAAGTAGCTTGCTTACCAACCACATGGTTCCGAGTTCACTCCCACTGCTTGGGACCTTGGCGAAGTGTCTTCTACTATAATCTCGAGCCGACCAAAGCCTTGTGAATGGATCTGGCAGACGGAAACTGAAAGAAGCCCGTCGTATATATCTATATATAGATATATGTATGTATATGTGTGTCTGTTTCTGTGTTTGTTCTCTCACCATCGCTTGACAACCGATGGAGTGTTGACGTTCCCGTCACCTAGAGGATCGGGAAAAAGCACAGGTTCGATTTTCTTCCGGCCCTTTACATTCTGGGTCCAAATTACGTTGAGGATGACATTGATTCATATCATTTGGGGATTGATAAAATAAGTACCATCTGAATAATAGGTCGGTGTAATAACTCTCTCTTTCTCTCTCTTTCTCTCTCAGTAATTTCAGGCCTGAAACCATTACTCAAAGCCTGAAATTATTGGAAAGGGGACCAGTCGATTATATCGACCCCTGTACGCAACTGGTACTTAATTTATCGACTCCGAAAGGATCAAAGGCAAAGTCGACCTCGGCGGAATTTGAACTCAGAACGTAACGGTAGACGAAATATCGATTTCTTTACTACCCACAAGGGGCTAAACACAGAGAGGACAAACAAGTACAGACAAACGAATTATGTCGATTATATCGACCCCAGTGCTCAACTGGTACTTATTTATCGACCCCGAAAGAATGAAAGGCAAAGTCAACCTCGACGGAATTTGAACTCAGAACGTAAGGGCAGATGACATACCTCTAAGAATTTCGCCCGGCGTGCTAACGTTTCTGCCAACTCGCCGCCTTAGGCCTGAAACCATTATTAACAATCGACAGAATTTACTGAGTAACTCAAGGATCGAAGAGTTTAGTGCGCTGTGCAGCAGATTATTTTAATATATTTCTTTTGTCCTCACTAATCACATCTGGTCTAATGATTATGATACCTGGCTTTTACCCACATGGCCCGGGTTCGTTTCCCGCCATGAGGACGTATCTATTTTTAATGGCGGTGAGCTGGCAGAATCGTTAGCAACCCGGGAAAAACGCTTAGCGGCATTTCGCCCGTCTTTATGTTCAAATTCCACCAAGGTCGACTTTACTTTTTCATCGTTTTGAGATCGATAAAATAAATACCCAAGTGAGCACTGGTCGATGTAATCGACTTTATCACCCCCATCCCAGCCCCAAATTGCTGGCCTTGAGCCAAAATTTAAAACCAATATTTTGGAGGGAGGGGCTGGAAAATCATTCATATCCTTTGGCTTATGTTTCCGGCTAAGATGGTGGACGATGAGAATATATTCTTAGGGAAATGCATAGGGACTGGCTTTTTGAAACGAGATTATTTTACCGTGGCTAGATTTAATGTTACGTCAAAATATTATACTTCATTCGGGTAGGTTGGTTGATTTCAATGGATATTGTTCAGATCGAATTGTTTTAAAGATTGAAAGATTTTTCTACACACACACACACACATACACATACAAACACATATACACAAGCACATATACACAAACACATATATACGCATACACACACATATCTGACTGAAGCTCCGATGAAGCTACTGTTTGATACTCAAGCATTCAGCTAGAAGTGTTTTACATCTTACAGCAGAAACGAATGTAAGCTAAAGATGTCTTTAAATTGTTTATTACATTGTTGTTCTAATTTCTTATTATCGCTGCGGACTCGACTGACCTTCCGTTCATATGTATATCGTCGCGCCCTTTTCAAGCCTAGCCAGGCTCATGGGCCCGGTTTCCCGGTTTCTGTGGCGTGTGTTTTCCCCACCTCCCAGATGGACAGGACGCCAGTCCATCGCAGCGTTACTCAAGAAACAGGAAGAGAGAGTGAGAGAAAGTTGTGGCGAAAGAGTACAACAGGGGGTCGCCACCACCCGCTGTCGGAGCCTCGTGAAGCTTTTAGGTGATTTCGGTCAATAAACACACGCAACACCCAGTCTGGGAATCGAAACCGCGATCCTCCGACCGCGAGTCCGCTGCCCTAACCACTGGGCCATTGCACCTCCACCATATGTATATCGCCTAAGCAAAATATTATATGCTTGTGTGCGAGAGAGAGAGAGAAATTGCACGTATATGTGTGTATGTGTATGCGTATGAGTAGCTGCATGTGTGTGTGTGTGTGTATGTGTGTGTGTGTGTGTGTGTGTGTGTGTGTGTGTTCGGGATCCAGCAAAATATGAGCGTTTAATGTGCAAATTTTGGACGCAATGATCTCTAGTAAGACATTCCTAAATGTATTCCTTTTAACTATTTAACATAAAAGAGAGGCAGCATTAATTGCAATAAAAAAACAACAACAATAATAATAACTTTATGAATTACCAGAACATAAAATCGGTTTAATTATCATATGAGTCTTTGTTAAAGTGATTAAAATCGTGTGGCGTCCTCAACGGCTTTTGTTATGCAACAACCTAAAAGCACGCTCTCGCCTTGATATGAAACTACATGTTCGTTAAGTATACAGAATTAAATGTATTGTTTTGTGCATCGACATGCGTGTGTGGGCATGTGCGTGTGTGTACGTGCGCATGCGTGTGTGTGAAATTGAGGTTATTTTTGAAAACAGAGTTTAAGAATAATAACTTAATATTTGTTGTGTCTGGGCAGAGTAATTTTCTTTTTGTGCCGTATAATTTAATACACTCACCGGTAAAATTTCCACTTCTTTTTTTATTTTTTGCGTCTCGCAACATTTTCAATAGTCTTGACAATTGAAAAGGTTGCAAGACGCAACGGAAATTTTAGGAAAATAAAAATACGAAATAAGTGGAAATTTTACCGGTGAGTGTGTTACATTATAAGGCACAAAAGGAAAATTACTCTCCCCAAACACAACAGAATATGCTTCAACACACGAACTCATATAAAAGATCTTGCAAACCAAGTCCAAAAACGAAACTTAATATTTATTGGTAGAGGAACTCAATGTTGACAGTAGATTCAAATTAAATATAAAATTCATTTTGACTGGGTGAGATTTCTTATGGATGGCGCCTTGTTTTCGACACGTTTGCGAATTTGTTAGATCTATTTATTTATGCAGCCACAGCTTCGCAGACGTGAAAGCAGCGAATCAGCGAAATCGTTAGCACGCCGGACGAAATGTTCTTTCTCAATTCATACGTCGCCAAGGTCGACTTTGCTTCACGTCCTTTCGACGCCGATGAAATAAGAACCAGTTGAGCATTGGGGGTCGATGAAACGATTTACCCGCTACTCCTAAATTTTTCGACCCTGTGCCAAAATTTGAAACCATTATCTCGCAGATACTATCTGGGTGATACCATACGACACTCACAGACTGAATCCAATGATTGTCATCCTCTTTTATTCTCCCCGTTTTTTTTGTTCCTGGGATAGGATCTCCCAATATCTCTGTTTCTGAGGAAGTTTGCAGTTGATGTCAGTATCTTGGTAATTTTAATGTCTGCGGAGTAGATTTCCTCCATAAACCAGTCAAGTATCACTAATGTTTGTATCAGTAGAGGTACTGTTAATACATTGTGTGACATTGTCTATCCAAAGGGAAGTCCAAAATACCTTATACTGCAAAATATTCTGTTTTTGCTCACAATATCAGTATGTGAGATATTTTCAGCAATACCCAGGTATTCGTAACTGTGATTGTCTAGACCCCAGAACTTGAAAAACAGAGACACTGTTGATGTAAAGATTTTAGATTGGGAGAATAAGTTAAATTGCAAAATATGAGCAGTTCTTTTGAGCATATTCCACCTCACTATCAGTAGAAAATATTTTAACTAAATCTCATTTGTTTCCCAGTATTGTAAATATTTCTAGTCTAAATCAATAAGCTATCCCCAAAGAAATTGCGGACTACATTATTGCACTAGTGTAGATGGAGCATAGCACATAACCAGCGGATTACGTGAAAGAAATGACAGGGATTTAGAACCAAAATAAACACAAGTAACACCAGACTGATAACCTCAATGGAATGCTCCTTTTGAAATATTTGTAACATCGAAGACAATCATTCTGCTTTCAATTACACGTACGAAGGCTGTTTGACCAGGTCTTTGTGAGCCTTTCAATGGCAGCATTTAAGGCATTAGGAACTTTTGTTATCTGCAACGGTTTAAGTAGTCATGAGGGGAATAGAATCGAATGCAGTGCAGCTTTATTTATCAAAAGTTGTTAAGTTCATCCCTGCGGTCACCTTATTCTATCTGCCGGCTCTCATCAGTTACAAAATTGTCAGACTTTCAGACACAGAATGGTCTTCGGAGAATTTGATGGAGACAGCCAGCGTGTAGCTTCTATGTACAAATGTACATGTATAGAGGGCATCCTTATATACATGCATACATATACATACAGATACACATGCACACCACACACATATATCAAACACATATATTGAAATGTCCATACATATATTTATATACAAATATACATACATGCACAAATGCACATGCCTATACATTTATATACAATTAAACACAGGCACATACCTATATATTTATATACAAAAACATACATGTATATATTTGTATATACAATCATACGCAAGAGGTTGTAAATACATATGTAAGTCGTATATACATATGTATGTATATACATATGCATGTATATATAATTATATGCATGCACACTTATACATATCTATATATTTCTATCTATCTATCTATCTATCTATCTATCTATCTATCTATCTATCTATATATATATCTATCTATCTATCTATATATATATATATATATATGTAGTTAATCAAACAGGAACCAAAGAGAAAACACAACAACCCGAGGACGTGGAACAAGTATAGTTTTACTGGACACTCAGGAAAGGAAAGAAAGAAGGAGGGTTTAACGTTTCGAGTGGAGCTCTTCATCAGAAACATAGAAAAAGGAAAAGTCCAAGGAAGGGAAGACGGAGAAAGAAAATCACCAACGATACACACGCGGTCACATATTGAAATATATATATATATATATATATATATATATATATATAATATATATATAATATATAATGCATACCACACGCGCACAAACACGCGTACATGTATATATATCTGCATGCTTGTTATACTTATATGTTTTGCGTGTGTGTGTGTGTATGTGTGCTTGCGTATATGTGTTATTGTGTATATATGCGCGTGCATTTGTCTCTGTGTATGTATGATCTAAATCCTAAAGAACAATACAGTTTGAAATGTTGCATTTCACGAAAGAAAGCCAGTAAAAGAAAGAAATTGATCTTCGTTTTCTTGTTCGTTTATCGAGCTTCTTGACGACGTTATTCTTCATCTCAGTTTCGAAAGGTTTAGTGGAATTTATATATGTCTACTTATAGTTGTATGTGCGAGGAATGTCGACCGGTTCTGTCTGTCACAGCCTCTCGCCGGCAGCAAGTTAGGCGCTAGATAGTTGATAATTTTGTCAACTGTAATGATTTTAGCACCCATGAAGGAAGAATAGAATGGAATACTGTTCTCTAACCAAATAATAAAACCACAACTTTTTTGTGGTGTTTTCCAGTCTAACTTATCAGGGTTTGACATGTGATCGCGTCTACCTTTAAGTATTTCTGAGCTAACAACGTATGCCAAGAAATCCTACTCCAACACTGTTCTTAAACAACATTGTGCTTTCAGTTACACGTATGAAGGCAGTTTGACCAGGTCTTTGTGAGCCTTTCATTGGCAGCACATCATGCTTAATTATTGGCTGCCTTGAAGACAACTAACAGAAAAAAAAACATTGCACCTCTTAATTTGGTATTGCTTCTCTTACTGGCGTTGCTAATCGAGTTGAGATGACAATAATTGTTAATGATGTGCGACATCTTTCCATGGGGGTTGACTGGCATTCCGTCAGTTACAGCAACGAATGTTCCAGTTGATTCGATCAACAGAACAGTCTGCTCATGGAATTTATGTCCGAGTGGCTGAGCACTCCTCAGACACGCGTGCCCTTAACGTAGTTCTCATGGAGATTCGGCGAGACACAGTGTGTGACAAAACAACGCTAGTTCTTTGAATTATTGCTGCAACTCATTCTTGTCAGCTGAGTGGACTGGAGCAACGAGAAATACATTTTTTTTTTCTGAAGGAATCAACGCGCCGATTGTCATAACTGCTAAGACATTCACCTTCATGAAGGTTAAACTTGTCTTATCGAGTGAAATTAAGAACATTCTTCGCATATGCCTAGTCCCTAAAAAACATCCGACTCCAGCTTTTTGGATAGAGAAGTTTAGAAATGCTCCATCTATAAATAGGCGTAGGAGTGGCTGTGTGGTAAGTAGCTTGCCTTCCGACCACATAGTTCCGGGTTCAGTCCCATTGCGTGGCACCTTGGGCAAGTGTCTTCTACTATAGCCTCGGGTCGACCAAAGCCTTGTGAGTGGATTTGGTAGACGGAAACTGAAGGAAGCCCGTCGTATACATGTTTATATAATAATATATATGTATGTATGTATGTGTTTGTGTGTATATGTTTGTGTGTCTGTGTTTGTCCTCCA
>NW_021835206.1:0-40000 GCF_006345805.1 Octopus sinensis | reverse complement strand
CTATCTATCTATCTATCTATCTATCTATCTATCTATCTATCTATCTATCTATCTATCTATCTATCTATCTTTCTATCTATCTATCTATCTATCTATTTATCTATCTATCTATCTATTTGCCTATCCGCCTATGAAACACATTCTTTCGCTCTTTATTCATACATACATACATACATACATACATACATACATACATACATACATACATACATACATACATACATACATACATACATTATAAGTATGTATGTATGTATGTATGTATTCTTGACGCATGTACATTTCCTACATCATGTCAAGAAACTCAAAACAGGGCAGAAATATCGAACTCACACCACCCTCACAAAAAGTCAACTATAAAAGAAAAGGCGATTATACTGGCGAAGCCTCAGCATGGCCACAGCCTTTGGGCCAGAACGTATAAATGTATGGAAGAATAAAAGGATATATATATATTATTTATAGTTATATATACATATGTCTATATATATAGGTATAAACATGTTATATGTATATTACATAAGTCACATGTACTTTATACTTATATTTATGTCACACACACACACATATATATATATAAATATATATATAAAGAGAGTGAGATATATATATATATACATCGATTCGGAGAAGCACACTCTAAGATATAGAGCTGATATATGCATATATGTATTTGTATATCTATGTATTGATACACACACACACACACACACACACGCACAGACACACACACGCACACACAGACACACACACACCACACACATACACACGCATATATTTATATATATATAAACTTGATACAAAATCTTTAAAATATCTACAACACCTTTAAAGACTTAGGTGTATTTTCAAGCCCAAGCGCAACTCTCCTCTCTGTCATAATATATATATATAAACCTCTCTCTTCTTCTCTCTGTCATACACACACAGACACACACCTACACATACACACACACACATATATACGTACATCTACATACATACATGCATACATATATGCAAATATGCATGTGTTGTTTAACTGTAGTAGTTTGATTATGCATACATGTGTGTGTGTGTGTGTGTGTATTATACACGCATACACATGCACACACGCTTGCGTACCCGCCTAATCTAAATAGCAGGATTATTTTATTTACAATTATTTATTCTTTTATTTGTTTTGTTTTTTGTTTGCTTTAGGTTTAGCTTTTTGTGTTTTTTTTTTTACTTAACCTCGTTTTAGTATTGAAGACGAAACTACACCGACCATTCCGTTGTGTTTTACAATATCACACTACAGTGTCCGGAACTGTTGCGGTTGTCTTTCTTGTTGTGATTTGAGGGAAAATTTGGTTGTTATTTCTTGCAGGTTATTTTGACCAAATACAAAATTTCCTCATAGTAGCAGAGACAGCATAGCAGCAGTCTGTGGTGTGAAAGCAACGAAAAGACTTGAATATAAATCAACGCACATCTGCAGGTGCGTGAGTGTGTATGTGTGTGTGTGTATGTGTGTGTGTGTGTGTGTGTGTGTGTGCGTGTGTGTGTGTGTGCGCGCGCGCGTGCGAGTGTGGGGTGTGTACGTGCGCTCGCGCGTGTGTTGATATGTAAATGTGTGTCTGTGTAAATATATTCATGTATTTATGCGTGTGTGTATGTGTGTTTGTATGCATGTATGTATGTACGTATTCGCGTGTTTTTGCGCGTGCATATATATGTATATATATATATATACGTGTGCGCATATTGTGTATGTATGTATATATATATGTGTGCCTATATAAATTGTGTGTGTATGCATGTATTTATCACTTTGCATGCATATGTATATATATATATATATATATCTGCGTGTATGTCCATGTATGAGTGTTGAGAGATCAGTGTGTGCTTATATATCCTTATATATCCGTTTGCACGTAGGTCTGTGTATGCGAAAGAAATATGGAGGCCGAATGAGATAGGAGAGAGAGGAAGCAAGAGAGAGAGAGGGCGGGAGGGAGAGGGCCAGAGAGAGGTGGAGGGAGGGAGACATCCTCCTGGCCTTCTGATTTATGTGTCAAATCAGCTGTCTTTTACAGACTTTATAGTTGAAGCCATTGTGATATGATATCTGAGGGCGACGTTCGCGGGAAAAAGGATGGGAGGAGGAGGAGGAAGAGGAGAAGGATGGACAAGGAAATCAAGAAGGGGGGGGAAGAGATGATGATGGTGAAGAAGAATGAGGAAGCAAACTGGAAGGGATAGAAGGAGGAAAGGTGAGACATTTGGATGTGGACAGAGACAATGAGTTTTTCAATGAGAAGATTAAGAAGAGAAACAGGAGGTAAGTGAGGGAAGCGAGATAGAGACAGAGAAAGAGAGAGAGAGACAGACAGAGAGAGAGACAGAGAGAGAGGGTAGACAGACTGATGCATAGATAAATAGATAAAAAAATTTATTCGGAGGAGAGGAAGATTGTATGCAGATGAGAGACTAACAGTGTGATAGAGCGATGCTAAAATTTTGTACGGAGAACAAACAATTCTGCCCTCTCGCCGCCTTTGGAGAGGGATGCTAAAATGAAGAACACAGAAACAGCAGACCTATAATCAAGCATGTTCCTGTCATGCCCAGTCCGCATTTTATACTGGCATTGTCTAAGGTAGCGGTTCTCAATCGGGGTCTATATGGCCCCTGTGGCTCCACATAAGGATGGGGCCACTCAAGCAAAACAGTAAACTGAGGATCCACATTAGTATATTAGGGATCTATGATAAAAAATTGTTTTAAATATTTTAATTATTGCAAGGCGAGCTGGCAGACATGTTAGCACGCCGGGTGAAATGCTCAGCGGTATTTCGTCTGTCGTTACGTTCTGAGTTTAAATTCCGCCGAGGTCGACTTTGCCTTTCATCCTTTCGTGGTCGATAAATAAAGTACCAGTTTCGCACTGGGGGTCGATGTAATCGACTTAATCCGTTTGTCTGTCCTTGTTTGTCCCTTCTATGTTTAGCCCCTTGTGGGTAGTAAAGAAATATATATTTATTGCAAAAAACAGCCCGGTTTCTTTCTCAAATATTTTGCATAGTTCAACCTACACAGGATAATGTGTGAAAAACAAAATAGGGACTTTGAGAGTAATACGTATAAACTAGTTTCTGAAGATCGAATGGCTACGAGGGTCAACAAGAATAAAATTGTCCATAGGTAAAAAAAATAGTTGAGAGCCTCTGGTCTAAGACTGCATTATCTATTGCATCGTTTCTTTCAACCTGTAATATGCGATTATAAACTCACAAATACTGAATGCACATATGAATATATGGTTGTGTCTTTTATCTCATACTAGCACTATGACCCGGCAACGCCGGGTCATAGCGCTAGTGCATGCATATACAGCTGCATGCGTGCGCACATACACGCGAGTACTGACCAATCACATACAGCTAGCTGGCATTCAATTGGTGTATCAAGATTGGGCATTTTGATTGGGTTTTGGATAGAAACTTCACAAAAAAGTCACTTCTATTGATTTTTTTTAATGGCTTTGCGGTGTGACTGGGGAAATGTAAAGATGTGCACGACCAGATGTGGACGGTTTTGAGTGACCATAGAAAGTGCAAGCCCTCTAACTGAAAAATTGTGGATTTGTATAAAGGATACACAGACATACATACATTTTGCCTTTATATAGAGAGAGATATACTATTTACTCTTTTACTCGTCTCAGTCATTTGACTGCAGCCATGCTGGAGCACCGACTTTTAGTTGAGCAAATCGACCCTAGAACTTATTCTTTGGAAGCCTAGTACTTATTCTATCGGTCTCTTCTGCCGAACTGCTAAGTTACGGGGACGTAAACACACCACCATCGGTTATCAAGTGATGTTGGTGGGACAAACACAGACGACGGGCTTCTTTCAGTTTCCGTCTACCAAATCCATTCACAAGGTTTTGGTCAGCCCGAGGCTATAGTAGAACACACTTGCCCGAAGTGCCACGCAGTGGGACTGACTTCATGACCATGTGGTTGGTAAGCAAGCTACTTACCACACAGCCACAGCCACTTTTTTTTATCTCAGTCATCGAACTGTGCCCATGCTGGAGTAA
This sequence comes from Octopus sinensis, assembly GCF_006345805.1. Classification (NCBI taxonomy): domain Eukaryota; kingdom Metazoa; phylum Mollusca; class Cephalopoda; order Octopoda; family Octopodidae; genus Octopus; species Octopus sinensis. Next base: position 35,926 of record NW_021835206.1, on the reverse strand, counting down.
TGATATTAAGAGTTTTAAGCAAGCAACTCGATCCCAGTACGAATTCTATCGGTCTGTTTTGTCCAACCGCTAGGTTAAACAAACTAACACTAGCTTTCAAGCAGTGGTTAGAAGCAAACACATGTATCTGCGTATATGCTTGCAAACACACACACAACACACACACACATGAAATATATATATATACAGGGTTGGCCAAAAGTCAACCGACAGTAAATCAAAATTCCATAAATACTTAATATTCAATTTTATTTATTTTATTTATTCATTCCAATTATGGATGTTTAATAATTGAATGTTGTGAATTAAAATCACCGTTTATTTAGATGCTTTTATGAAATTCATTCTGTTGTTAAACATCAATAAATCTTGGAGTAAATGATTTTGAATTACTGTTAGGTGACTTTTGGCCAACCTTGTATAATATATGAACCATATATATGTGTGTGTGTGTTTGTGTGTGTGTGTAAGTATGTATTCATGTATGTATATTGTATGTATGAATGCATATATATATATGTATGTATGTATGTATATATATTTGTGTGCATATGTATCTGAGTGTGTGTGTGTGTGTGTGCGTGTGCGTGCGTGCGTGCACCTTTATGTGCGTTGCATTTTTCTATATGATCAGGAACAGAATTTCTGGGATCGTTTCAAATGGTCAGGACAATATTTGCCACTGAAGAAGCAAAATCACATCGAAACAGCGGGTCTAGTAGGTTCACTGATGTCACTTGAAGCTCGGCATGCTATATGCTTACTCACTAAGTCTAGAGAGATGAAATTTTTGCTCCAATACAAAATTCTGCAGCGAATGTTTTTCACTTCTTAATTTACACATCTAGTGCACCCATCTTTATTCACATATTCGCCGTTTTGTGTGCGTATCATGTTCATTTATTCTTTTACATGTTTCAACCCTATGGCTGGTTCTTAATACACACACACACACACATATAGATAGAGAGAGAGAGAGGAGAGAGGAGAGTGAGGAGAAATGAAGAGAGAGATGCGGGTGACAAATAGCAAGAAGAAGAGAAAGAGGGAAAGCATGTGTATGAGTGTGTGTTGTGTGTATGTGTGTGAGAGAGAGAGAGAGAGAGAGAGAGTGAGAGAGCGGTGACAGAGAGAAGAAGAGAGAGAGAAAGCATGTGTGTGAGTGAGCGTTGTGTGTATGTGTGTGTGTGAGAGAGAGAGAGAAAGAGCGGGAGACCAAAATATAATCTGATTTTCAAGAAGTAGGAAATCAATTTATATCTATTTATATGACAAATTGAAGAGAAATGCACGCCTGTGCACATACACTCACGCATATGCGGAGAGGGAGAGAGAGGAGAGAGAGAGATGTATGTATGGATGTGTATGTGTGTATGTATATATATATATGTGTGTGTGTGTGTGTGTGTGTGTGTGTGTGTGTGTGTGTGTATGTATGTATGTATGTATGTATGTATGTATGTATGCATGCATGTATGCATGTATGTATGTATGTATGTATGTATGTATGTATGTATGTATGTATTATTGTATGTAAGTATGTATGTATGTATGTATGTATTATTGTATGTAAGTATGTATGTATGTATGTATGTATTATTGTATGTATGTATGTATGTATGTATGTATGTATGTTTGCATGTATGTATATAGTAATAATAATAATAATCTAAGGAAGGAATTCATAAATATTTTAATGTATCGTCACGCGCCCGTTTCGCGTGATTCGTGGAAACGTACGTAGCGATACATTAAAATATTTATGAATTCCATCCTTGGATTATGATTTATTATGTTGTTGTTGTTTGTTGTTTTAATATTATTTATAATTATTATTTTTATTATATTACTATATTATATATTATTATTATTATATTATTATTATTATTATTATTATTATTATCATTATTATATTATTATTATTATTATTATAATTATTATTATTATCATTATTATTATATTATTATTATTATTATCATTATTATTATTATTATTATTATATTATTATTATTATTATTATTATTATTATTATTATTATTATTCATATACACTCAACAGATTAGACTGTTGGAAAATAAAAGAATCCTAATATCAGGCTACAACGAGTAGCCTTAGATGCCAAGAACCTTCCTAAGTATCCTAGCTATCTTTAATAACATTGTTTTTTGGATCTAACTGGGTTTTATGCCTATTTCCTCTATCCGTCTGTTCAGATCTTTAGGGATAGTTCCCGATGCACCTATAACTACAGGGATACATTTTACCCGCACTTTCCATAGTCTCTGTAATTCAATAGCTGGGTCCTGGTACTTTGCGATTTTTTCTATACTTCTCATATTGATTTTTTCATCATTTGTGACTGTAAAGTCAATTATCTGGCCCTTACTATTCTCCTTATCTCTATTACCAGATCAGGCATTCTAGCTTCTATTACTCTGTCAGTCTGAATGTGAAAGTCCGACAACGTCTTGTATTTCTGACTTTCTAGTACTTTACTAGGTTCATCTTCATACCATTTATCAGTGTGGTCAAATTTTAGGTTTCTACATTGCTCACCCTAGGTTGCTATGTCTTTCCTTTGTATTCTTTCTGTGCCAGCATGCTACATTCACTTACTATATGAGTAACGCTTTCCGCTTTTGATTTGCATAATCTACATTGGGAATTCCCTTGTTTTTTTTTATCTATCTTGGCTTATTATTACTATCATTATTATTTTCTCTTTACCACAAGCTTTGTTGAAGCTTCAAGAGTCTTGCATGCTTAGCATGTGTACTACCTGTGGCCTACGGTATCATGCTATCCGTTCTTTTCAGCTATCTAATACTTTCCTGATTATTCTGGCCGAGCCTTTTGTAACAGTTTTACTGGGCACTCTGTTCCAATTTCCTTTATATTCCCCTTAATGCCTTCTGATACTGTTCCCAAGGACCCAACAATAATTGGCACTATCTTCACCTTCTTCATTTTCCATAGCCAGGCTATTTCGTACTTAAGAGGGTTGTATCTGTCTATCTTTTCGCCTTCCTTCTTGACTATTCGTGGTTCAGAGGGGCATGTAATGTTAACTCTATAGCATATGTTGTGCACCTTGTCCACCACCACTAGGTCCGGGTTGTTATGCTCTAGCACCTGATCTGCTTAGATTGGGAAATAAGTTTTGACTTTAACGTATAACTACTGGAATTTAGAATGACTGAGATGATAATGGTTTTCAGTGAAGATTTTACAGTGAGTAGCTTATTTGAAACAATAACATTGGACAAAATATCGGGGGAATATTCTGCATAAAGAATATATAGCTTATTTAATATATATTTCGTTGAAGTCAGAGTTTAACCCCAGGTAAACCTGATTCCAGTATATTTATGATGAACTTATTCTAGCCGTGACCATTCATGTTTTGTTTTAACAAAGTGAATCTAGTACGCCGTTATCTAATATATAATATACTAGTGACTATCAGTGTCTATTGTTGTCTAGTCCCACATCAGTCGTGATCCAAGAGACTTATGATCAAAGTGGTTCCAGCTGTGACCGTCCAGTCTTTTATTTGGGCATAGTGTCTCTAAGACTATATCATATAATGCATTGCATGGTGAAGAGTATTATTGAATGTTAAAGTTTCACAACCCATTGCTCCGAGTTTGTCTTCGGACGATTATGGTAAAATGGAAGCTGAAAATGGAACCTATTTCCCATAAATACTTCAATTTATGTCACGGCTTATAACCACACAAGAGCTTGTCTTCTTATAAGCAAACACATTTTGAAATTTCTCAACTACACTGCAAAAATAACATTGTTTCTCAACCTTGTATCTGGTTTACTGAAAGTTCCTTTAAAACAAGAGAATTTAACATATCCATACGTTTAAAAATCTAAAAGACACGATTGACACTGCTTTTCAAAGTCCCTATTTCTAACACAATTGAATGTATATAATCTCTATCTCGTTTTCCTTCTACATGAGGTAGAGAGAGCAGTTCAGAAACTCAGTTTACTATTGGGTTGGTACATAATTATTGCGGCCATTTTTCAACAAATTTTATTCAACAAAAACAATATTTAACAAAAACATCTTTAAATGACGGTCTGACCGTCGTCAAGCAAATAGGAAACGGTAACTGAAGTAGATGGTGAATATACTCCGGAATAATCATTTAATGATGTTTTTGTTACATAATGTTATTGTTTTTGTTGAATAAAATTTGTTGAAAAAAAACCCGCAATAATTATGAACCAACCCAATAATTTAAAAACTAGAAACAACTAATTAACTAACTAACTTAATAAATAAATAGGAAATAGATTTGTAAAGTATTAATGGTTGACGACTAGCATCATGCTTGAAACTCGAGATTACCAACGAATATGAATCAAGCTGTATTGATCCATATATTTGTGTATGTGTGTGTGTGTGTGTGTGTGTGTAAGTGTGTGTGTGTGTATGTGTAACAAGTTAAAGATAATGGTCATTACATATTCCTTTATTGGAACAAATTTGGCTTATAGCTGTTTCGAGTAGTCAGTATAGGTCTTGATCAAAACGAATATGAATCAAGCTGTATTGATCCATATATATATATATATATATATATAGAGAGAGAGAGAGAGAGAGAGAGAGAGATTGAAAAGTAACTCCATATTTTAAAATGCTTATAATTTATTTATTAATAATAATTTTTTTCTCAAGTTTGTTGTGTATGTTCTTTAATGTATGGGAATTGATTCCATGTTGTATTTTTTCAGATCGATTATTTTTTTAAAATTTAGAAGCCCTACAAACATGGCTGGATGTTTTACTGTGCAGGAGCGTGCCCAGCTCGCTGCACATTACGAAGTTTGGAGATCAGTTGTTCAAGTGCAAAGATGGTGGAGGACCATTTGAGGAAGACATGCTCAAGTTGATGCAAAGAATTGCCATGCAAAATTCATGACTACAGGATTTGTAGCTGATACTTGAAGTGGTCGTCCTTCCAATTCATCAAGGGCCGCATGACTGGCTGGCTGGCCAGAAGCCCTGATTTAACACCCTGCGACTGTTTTCTTTGGGGTTGGTTAAAGGAAGAAGTCTTCTCTATCAAACCGATGACTTTGGAAGAACTTGAAGGGTGAATACGAGAAGTTATGTCTTTCATTCCACAAGACTTCCTGATGAAATCAGTTGATGTGTTTCCCAGGCGGTTTGAGAAGCTGGTGGTGAATGCTGATGCCTATATCAAATTTTAAATAAAATTCCATGCTATACACTTTCTTTACATATTCTTTTTTTCCCAAAATTATAGTTAATAAATAAATTATAAGTATTTTAAAATAGGGAGTTACTTTCCAATCACCCTGTATATATATATATATATATATATATATTATATATATATATATATATCTATATATATATATATATATATATATATATATATATATATAACAAGTTAAAGATATGGTCATTACATATTCCTTTATTGGAACAAATTTGGCTTACAGCTGTTTCGAGTAGTCAGTATAGGTCTTGATCAATTGAGAAACATTGAACGACCTAAGAAAAGTAATGCTACTTTCGTCAGAGCCATTTCTGGTTATAACAAGCAGAACACTGAAGGAATGGTTATTGTGTGGGGAAGCGAGGAGGAGAAGATGGAAAGATGCAAATAGAATAGAGAACAGAGAAAGACAGGTTACGAAGAGGTGGAGAAGAGTCACTTAATAGAATTGTGTTGACCTATAACCTTGGACCCTGCCATAAGTATACCTGGAATTCTTTACTAATTTAAATAATATTGTTAGTCTGGTGTACCATCAGAGAGCTTATGAAGTATTTTGCCTGGATTGATAAATCTTCACTCTTAGCTCTATACATATATACATACATACATGCATACACACACACACACATATGTATATATATATATATATATATAAGTATATGTATATATATATATTCAATAATGAGGGTGAGTAAAATTATAGATATTAATTCAATAATACCCTTATTTTAACACCAAGCGACCTAGCACAAAAAACCGGGGACACAAATTCATATTTATCCGTAAATAGAATGTATTGATTTGATATGCTGCAGTAAATATTACATGCGGTATTCACTTCCACTTAGCATTTACTTTCGGCGGGAAATTTGTAACTACAACAGAATGTAATTGATCGGACCATATGAGAATCGTCGCTTGTAAGGGTCTGATCAATTATATTGACAAATGTTGCTGATGAATCATAGACAATTATGTAAGTATAATCTGCATTTTGTTAATGAAGAAACAATTGTACAACATTAATCCATTATTTAGTAGTAATTTAATTTCATAGCGTTGATTGTGGTGCTTTTTCTATGTGGATTTATCGTCGGCGACTTTTACCGATCGGACCTATTTCAAGCACTAGAGTTAACATATTCAAAGTTGACTCTCTAATATTTACGTATATTCATATATATATATATATATATATGTTAATAAAATAGAATATATGCATATATATAAACATATATGTACGTACCTACCTCTACATGTACATATACACGCATATATGTGTACAGGACATATATATATATATATATATATATATATATATATATATATATAGAGAGACTAGCAAACGCACCCGTCCTTTGGACGGTTTAAGTTACTTTCTTGGTATTTTTTCACCAAATAATTGAACTACCGAGAAGGTTTATGTGTAGCATGGCAATCTATTTCCGATTAACCTAGGAACGGAAAATCGAATTGAAGGCTGGTTATTGTGGAGGTCGTTGCACTTTGATTATCATAGAACATATAAGTTTGCAAGCGATGCAAAGCAGAGCTACTGAACTGTTTTGGGAGTAGATTACGGATAATGACTACAAAATATAGTTGTTTTACATGAAAGCGAAATTTCTTGTCAGAAACAGCCACATAAATGGTGTGAGGAAATTGAAGGAAGATGTTGAAACTTCCCCTCTGCGAGTTTATTTTTTTCAACAGAAAAAGGGAGCTATTTTTTTCGGAGAGAAAATCTAACAAAAGCCCCTTTATTCTATCTTCCCACATAGCGTGCACATAAACTAACAGCGAATGCTGCATAAAGTTAAATTGGTATGGAGCTTCCTGAAAGATACCTTTAAATTTTCGCTAGTGGAAGCAAAACTCTTATTTTAAGGTTGAATCTTTGGAACGAATCATATGTGAGTGTTTAAAAAAGGCCAGAATGACAATGCTAAAACCTATTTGAAACAATGGACAGCAGTCGAAATATCATAATGGCTGGGTAAAGAAGCATCCTTAAAATGAAACAACGGTATCAAAGGTAAAAAAAAAAAAAAGGTATCAACAATCAGAAGAGAGGGAAGGGAACATCACCTTTCAAGTAACTCAGAATAGGTAAAGGTAAGCTTGCCAAAGTTTAATACAGTTTCAATATGTAGATTAAGATAGTTTGGTATTGGATATTCATCACGTATAATTTTCCTAGTCAACTGAATCACCGTCGTAAGTGGACAGCAGAAATAAATAGAAGAAATCCTTTCACTTTTATAAAAAGATTAAAAAGAAAATTAGGGCAAAAAGCACTCGTTTTTTCACAATGAAAAATCGTTTCCTACTAGCCGGAATTTTGCGACAAAATGTATCTTTATTAAGTACAACAGCCTGCAGTGCATGCCGCTCGGCATTAAAAGCCAATCGCACAAACCAAGAGGGTCTCTGTGCCCCCTTGAATCGATAAAAAATCACACTTTTTGCCATAGCAACCACATCCTTATAGCGGGTCTCATCCTCACCACGCATTTAGTATCCCTGCCAGTTTTCAACTCGATCCTAGCCTCGGTTTGGCCGCCATTAAACGTCAAAGCAAAATGTAAATACAATTTTCGTCCAAGGACTGTTTTATATATGTGTGTGTGTGTGTGTGTGTATGTGTGTGTGTGTGTGTGTGTGTGTGTGTGTTTAAATGAGTGTGAGTGTAGGAAGAATGAGTTCTCGTCCCCTGTTTGTCACTAAGGTAACTGCATCCTCAGCATTTCGAATGATAACCGTGATTTCAATGTCATTGAAAGTTACACCCGGTCCATCTACAATGGGTTAATTAAATTCTATTTATACGAAATGCATATATTTCATTGGGATTTTAGATTTTTTCCGTTCTAAAATTTATGCTAATCGCTTACAAAGTAACAGGACACTTTTATTTAAGTCAAAACTGCTCTTGAGGTTTGTGGTTATCAGAATTCGATTATGCCTGCAAATATGTGTGTATGTGCTGTAAATATGCGCGTACATGTGGGTAAACTTGCCCTTCTGTAGTGAGGGTGCATGTCCCGTTAGTATACAAGTCTGCGAGCTCTGTTGTACTTTATGTATGTACGTGTGTATATATATATATATGTATTTTATACGAAAGCTAGCATTATGACCCGGCAGCATATACAGCTGAGTGCGTGCGCACATGCACGCGAGTACTGTGCAAATCTCCGACCAATCACATACAGCTAGCTGGCATTCAATTGGTGTATCAAGATTGGGCATTTTGATTGGGTTTTGGATAGAAAATTCACAAAAAAGTCACTTCTATTTATTTTTTAATGGCTTTGCGGGGTGACTGGGGAAATGTAAAGATTTGCTCGACTACCCTTGGACGGTTTTGAATGACCATAGAAAGTGCAAGCCCTCTAACTGAAAAATTGTGGATTTGTATAAAGGACACACATACAGACAGACATTTTGCCGTTTATATATAGAGAGATAGGACCGTGTGCATATGTTCATCCAACAAATTCAAATGGAGAATCCCTTGAATGTTTTACACATTTTCGCTCTGTCAGGAATCGATTGTATCTGAAGAATATGAATCAGTCTGTTCTGTTCTTTTTGGAGAACACAAACATTCCTATTTTTATATGCAGATCTTATTTCTTTATTGCCCACAAAGGGCTAAACATAGAGGGGACAAAGAAGGAGACACAAACGGATTAAGTCGAATCACATCGACCCCAGTGCGTAACTGGTTCTAAATTTATCGACCCCGAAAAGATGAAAAGTAAAGTCGACCTCGGCGGAATTTGAACTCAGAACGTAACGGCAGACGAAATACTGCTAAGCATTTCGCCCGGCGTGCTAACTTTTCTGCCAGCATATCACCATCATTTTTTATATTTTTATATGCAGGTCTGTTGTTACGTAACCCCATGAAGCTATGAGGATAGGTTATTCTGGAGAAGTAGAGTCTCGCTATCAAATGTGTAGGTTTCTCATCAGTTCTCCATAAATGTTCCCTTTTCCCCACAATTGTTGAATGACAAACGTATCCGCTGGCGAGCTAATGTGTACGACAGTGCTTAACTGTCATTCGTATGTATGCATGTATGTATGTGTGTATGTATGCATGTATGTATGTATGTTTGTATGTATGTTATGTATGTATGTATGTATGTATGTATGTATGTATGTATGTGTTTATGTGTGTATGCATGCATGCATCTGTGTATGCATGCATGTATGTATGTATGTATGTATGTATGTATGTATGTTTGTATGCATGTATGTATGTTTGTATGTATGTGTGTATGTATGTGTGTATGTATGTATGTGTTTATGTGTGTATGCATGCATGCATCTGTGTATGCATGCATGTATGTATGTATGTATGTATGTATATTTATGTATGTACGTACGTATATATGCATCTATGTAAACTGGAGCAACGTGAAATAAAGTTTCTTGCTCAAAGACACAACGCACTGCCAAATACCCTTACCACTAAGCCACGCACTTTCTCGCATGGTTTAGTGGTTAGTGTATTTGGTTCGCGTTCGTAAGACCGTGAGTTCGATTCCTGATGCGCGCTGCTTCCTTGAGCAACACACTTTATTTCACGTTGCTCCAGACCACCCAGCTGGCAAAAATAAGTTCTATTTGTATTTCAAAGGGCTAGCCTTGTCACATTTTGTGACAGGCTAAATTTCCCCCGAGAACTACGTTAAGGGTACACGTGCCTGTGGGGTGCTCAGCCACTTGTACGTTAATTTCATGAGTAGATTGTTCTGTTGATTCGATCAACTGGAACACACATCATCGTAACCGACAGAATGCCAATTATATGTACGTATGTAGCTGTGTGTATGTATGACATGACTGCATCCGTCCTTGACGCACCGTTCAATCAATCATGCATTTCATTGGTTTATTAATTCTTTTACTCTTTTACTCTTTTATTTGTTTCAGTCATCTGACTGCGGCCATGCTGAAGCATCGCCTTTAGTCGAGCAATTCGACCCCAGGACTTATTCTATCGGTCTCTTTTGCCGAACCGCCAAGTTACGGGGACATAAACACACCAGCATCGGCTGTCAAGCGATGTTGTGGGGACAAACACAGACATACAAACACACACACATATATATATACATATACATATATACGATGGGCTTCTTTCAGTTTCCATCTACCAAATCCACTCACAATGCTTTGGTCGGCCCGAGGCTATAGTAGAAGACACTTGCCCAAGGTGCCATGCAGTGGGACTGAACCCGGAACCTTGTGGTTGGTAAGCAAGCTACTTACCACACAGCCACTACTGCGCCTAAACCTTCTTGAAGCCATAAATTGCCCGTTCATTCATTGTGAATATTACACATATGCAACAATGAATTACCTCGTCTTCCATTGCTTCAACCTCTCAAAAGGTTTAATTTAGGCAAGAGTACTTGTACCTCTCTTGTTCCATACGAGGATGCGTTCCCTGTTGGGGTGTCATGTGGATAAAATTACTCTCTTCATTGATCGCCAGTCGACGAACAGAAGAACTTTGGATATTTTCTTCTGTTTTCTAAATTTCTTGCTCTCAAATTTATTTATTTATTTAGTTAGTTGCTTATTCATTTGTTATGGTAGTCGATTGGTCATCATGAAATTTAACGGCGAAATATCATATAGGTATAATCAGGTTTATATATAAACTTAGATAAACTTAGATATGTTTCGACCAATGATTGGTCCAGGCCATGTATAACTTAATAGCACCACCTGAGTATATATATATATATATATATATATATATATAGAGAGAGAGAGAGAGAGAGAGTGACACACACACATACACACATATATATATACATACACATATATATATATATATATATATATATATATATGTAAATACACACACACACACATATATATATATATGTGTGTTGTGTGTGTGTGTGTGTGTGTATGTGTGTGTATAAATGAGTATATCTGCATATATATGTGCACACCCAGTCATGTAAATATATATATATATATATATATATATATAATATATATATATATATATCAGCACTCATGCATATATATGCATGTGTATATGCGTGTGTGTAGGTGTGTTGTACAAACACACCCTATGGCTGAACAAAAGTTGGAACAGCTTTGATCATGAGTCAGGTCTAAACCTAGGAACTGTACCACCACCACCACCACCACCACCACCACCACCACTACTACTACTACTACTACTACTACTACTGCTGCGAAAAATATTTTAATAATCTATGTTGTCAGGATTAAATTGGAATACATTTAAGATGTTTTGCAGCTTAAGACGGATTCATCAAATTCCTCTCTTACAATTGCTTTCCTGGGGGATTAATTTTTAATCGGAATATGTGCCATTTTAATTTTTTTTTCTGTTCTGGCATTGTTAAAGTTGCCTGTTTTTGTCGTTGTTTTTTTGTTGATATTGATGATGTTGTTGTCGTTGTTGTTGTTGATGAAGCTGTTGTTGTCGTTGTTTGTGTTGTTGGCTTTGTCGTCATCGTAGTAGTCATCGTTGTCGTCATGGTTATCGTTCTTATTTTGATTCTAGGCAGTTCAATCGAAGCAAAAGTATTTAGAGACCAAAACATATCCTGCCATGACCCTCTCATCTTATTCGACGGCAAAAGTGTGCCACAGACAACTCTATCTAATCTTATCCTTTGCGACGAAATATAGCATGATTTGAGGAAGATTCGACTACCATTTCAAACCCAGGCCCTTTCATGCGGCTACAACCACTTGCACTGTAGGTGTAGTTGTTATTAATGCCATCTTTATCTCAGCAGATCAACAACTAAAAATGTCCCAACCGCGACCATCCCACCTCTTATACGGATATAGCGTAACTGGGTCCTTCTTTTTTTATGTTCAACCCCCGGCTAGACCTCTTCAGTACCATGTACTCAAAGAGGATCCATCTGTACCCAAACAATTTTTTTCATATTAACACATCAAGGACTTCAACTTTTTAATGACCTTCCAAGTCAGTCTTAATCCAGCTGCGCTGCAATCAAAGACATTCCAAACATGACTATCAAGTCTGTTATTCTCGAATTACAAGAACTACATTATCTAATGTATGCTCATGACTTTGTTTTTTGTTTTCTTTTTAGTCTCCCTGGTTTATCAAATTTATAATCAGGGATGTTCCTTCCATAGCCATCCCAACATTTATCCCAACATTGTGTAGTTAAGACTATATTTAATACCTATTTCTTTATTACCCACAAGGGGCTAAACAGAGAGGGGACAAATAAGGACGGACAAATGGACTAAGTCGATTAGATCGACCCCAGTGCGTAACTGGTACTTAATTTATCGACCCCGAAAGGATGAAAGGCAAAGTCGACCTCGACGGAATTTGAACTCAGAACGTAACGGCAGACGAAATACGGCTACGCATTTCGCCCGGCGTGTTAACGTTTCTGCCTGCTCGGCGCCGTAATATATATTTAATACAGTTTGAGGTGCTTCCTTGTAAGCGCATGGCTCAGTGGTTAGAGCATCGGGCTCATAATCATGTGGTAGTGAGTTCGATTCTCAGACCGAGCTGTGTGTTGTGTTCTTGAGCAAGACACATTATTTCACGTTTGCTACAGTTCACTCAGCTGTAGAAAGCCTTTGCCTTTCTCTTGGATAACATCGGAAAGGGGTGGTTGGTATGCATGGGTGACTGCTGGTCTTCCACAAACATTACCCGGACTCATGCCTCGGAGGGAAACTTTCTAGGTTCAATCCCATGGTCATTAATGACCGAACAGGTCTTTACCTTTTGTGCTTCCTTGTAAGTGCGTCGGTCAAAATGCCTTGCGGTATTGACTTGCAGTAGGCGGCGAGCTGGCAGAAACGTTAGCACGCCGGGTGAAATGCGTAGCTGTATTTCGTCTGCCGTTACGTTCTGAGTTCAAATTCCGCCGAGGTCGACTTTGCCTTTCATCCTTTCGGGGTCGATTAAATAAGTACCAGTTACGCACTGGGGTCGATATAATCGACTTAATCCGTTTGTCTGTCCCTGTTTGTCCCCTCTGTGTTTGGCCCCTTGTGGGTAGTAAAGAAATATATATTATTACAACGGCCTCTGCTCCACGGAGGAGCTAATTTCGTGTCTCGAACACTCAGATACTCCGACTCATTCATCTCGTCTCTCCTCACACATGTAATGCTCAACTTTCAAAGGCTCGCACTAACTTCTGCATCCAAACATCCCTTTCCTAGGAGCATCCGCTCTCTAAAATCCTTTCTCCTTTTTTTCTTTATCATCTCTCTGCACATGTCTCTCCTGCGGGTGTTAACTTAAGTGGAATAATAACAGCATCAGTTTCGGCAGTCTTAGAGGGTCTGCGAAGGATTTGGGTACTTCGTATTCCAATGGACATAGTAAAAAATGGAAAATAAAAAAAATACAAGAGTTCTTTTCATATTTCTTGCTAACCGGTTTTTCTCTGTATTTTAAGTGAAATATTCTTTTCGAAACGCTGAGTTAAATTAGTCGCAAGTTTCTCTAAACAGACAGTTCGTGTTAGAAAATAATTCTTCTGCAACGTGGAAATAGATAGAGAGGCAAACGTTTTTGTGAGAATCGAGTTTGGATTTAGTTTAGTGAGAATTATTAACGTCAGAAAAGTTTGAAGGTCCGTCTATTACATCATAAGCGGAAAGTGTAACCTCTCGAAAGAGCTGTTCTTCACTCCTGCTCCAGAGCGTCGGCTGCGGGGTCATTCCGAAAAGCTCTACCTGCGACGATTTCATCTCAATCGAAGGAGAGGAGCTTTCTCCGTCCGGGTTGCGGATCCGTGGAACAAGCTGCCAGACGAGATGGTGAAGATGCCGACGACCGCTTTGTTCAAAGCCTCCCTGGACCTCAAGTGGCCTGAACTCTTTACATGAACACCACCCTGTACTTAACTCCATGTCCCCCTACATGGCCTTGCTATTTTCTTTTGAGCCAAATTAACTAACTAACTAACTAACTAACTAACTAAGAGCAAAACCATTTTTAAAAAATTTATTTTTGACGTCGTAATGCAACATGTCAACATTGACTTTTGTCACAAGAATTAACCCTCAAACCGTGACAATTCTATTTTGTCGTTTATTATAATGTAAACAACATATATTGCATAGAGAGACTGTTCGCAAGTGATATCTGTTGACTTGTACAAAATGGAGTTTGTTCTTTCAATTAAAATGAAGCAATAAACATACGTTTATAAACGCCGTACAATTTGATATGTGCACTTTCAAATCGGCTTCAACTAACCATGAAAAGATATCATTATTACGTTCTCTGAAACCATAGATGCTACGAATCAGGTGCAGGAGTGGCTATGTGGTAAGTAGCTTGCTTACCAACCACATGGTTCCGGGTTCAGTCCCACTGCGTGGCATATTGGGCAAGTGTCTTCTACTATAGCCTCTGGCTGAACAAAGCCTTGTGAATGGATTTGGTAGACGGAAACTGAAAGAAGCCTGTCGTATATGTATATATACATGTGTGTGTGTGTGTGTATCATTGTGTGTCTGTGTTTGTCCCCCCAACACCACTCGACAACCGATGCTGATGTGTTTACGTCCCTGTAACTTAGCGGTTCGGCAAAAGAGACCGATAGAATAAGTACTAGGCTTACAAAGAGTAAGTCCTAGGGTCGATTTACTCGACTAGAGGTGGTGCTCCAGCATGGCTGCAGTCAAATGACTGAAACAAGTAAAAAAGAATAAAAGAATTATTTACGTTCTCTGAAACCATAGATGCTACGAATATTATGGATGACAGGCTACAAATCCTAATAACTGAAGCTCAAATTTTATTTTGTTGCAGGCGAAAAAATCCATCGCAAGTTTGTTGCGAATCTGAGTTTATTACAACTTTTTTTTTTTTGTATAGGTTTCGCGGCTGAAGCATGATTTGTTAAACTAATTTTGTGAACTCGTATTTCAAAACTGTACTCTTTATGCAAAGCCTTATCGCTAGCTTATTTTGTTTCCACCGTCCAATTGAATATTGTGGATCCGTTTGGCAGTAGTTTTTAAACTTTTCTCTCTACTTTGTCCATTTCCTCATTGTATAGACATGGGAAACATGGATTTTTAGGACGCATACACTCGTAATCCTTCTCGACGACTACAAGATGTACAGATCTTTCTGTCGGACGAGATGGAGAAGATAGGTAGTGTCGCTGTAGAAAGTTTGGAGCATACTGTACGGATAATCTTCGTGGAAATGGTTAGTTAGTTGGTAGTTCCAGGACACGGAAACAGTTAAGGCAGTGCTTTCAGGCAAACGGCCATTTGTGTCTCCGATTGAGACCGACAGTCATACTTCTTCAGCTGCTAGAAGCTCGTTAGCGAAAGCATGCGATTTTTAATGGTATCTCGAGCGTACACAGGGGTTGTGCAGTTACAGACAATAAGTGGGACAATGTAAAAGCTTCGCAAACCCTATTCATGTAGTTTCAACTGTCTTTAAAGAACCGACTGAATTTCCTGAATGTTTCGTGATGGGAATGGGCAAACCAAAATGAATCATCGTGATCTTAGCTTGAGTAATTTGTTAAACATGAAATTAAGGTGGGGTGTCTTAAATATTAGCTGATGGGCTACGCAGACCACAAATTTATGATTTGCTTGACCTATCGATATAAAATGCAACGACAGGAACCTGGTTACGGGGAAATGGATGCGTCTTTCTCGGCGCGGAATTTCCACAGCGATCGTATTAAGCAAACTAGATAAGCGTGAGTTGACGGAGGCGATAGACAACAACCAGAAGCGGAAGTCGTTTAAAGGAAAACAATACATCGGACATAAAAAAAAAATTGAAGATACAAAGCACATAGTTATAAAAGGCGATTAGCAAAATGTATCGCGAAAGTTGCTCGCACAGTAAAACTGACGCCCAGCCATTTCTTCAACGCGAAATATTAAGTTTTCGTTGTCCGGAATAAGACGCATGTTTTAAATTCAAGAGACTGAAGGCAGTTCAATGAATCCGGACGGCGAAGCACATCAAAGCGAACAGTATGAATTTGTGTTGTTTTCAGATCTCATAATTGGATAATTTCTATTTCCAGATAATTATATTTTCTCCATCTTTTTAAACATATTTTATCAGCTGTTGAGATGGTTACGTCCATTAAGAAGTATTTCTTGTAGACAGTGTCTGCTCAGTTGGTCTTGATCTCTCTTTGTCTATGGTAATTGGCACATTCCAAACTATGATAAAAGATGGTAAAGTCATACATCTTTTCTAGTGTACGCATAAACTCTCTTTTCTAGTCGTATTTCAAAGAGCTGCCATAACATCCAGAGCATAAAAACCTTCTTGACTATTCGCGGGTAAAAGGGGGAAATCAACATTAATTATATGGCACATGTGGTTCACCTTATCCACTTCTACTGGGTCGATTTTGTTGTGCTCTATGATTTGATCTGTTTAGATTGAGAAATCCCGCAGGAATTTGTGGGTTTGGACGAAGTCTAGGGCATCCATTCACCGTTTGGGCAATGGTTCCTCCACTCTAAAACTCTATTACAAATGCGGTACAGTGAAGACATTTGTTCATTCATCATCATTACCATCATCGTCATCGTCGTCGTCGTCGTCATCGTCATCGTCAACGTCATCATCATCATCATCACCATCACCATCATCATCATCATCATCATCATCATCATCATCATCATCATCATCATTATTATTATTATTTTTATTATTATTATTATTATTATTATTATTATTATTATTATTATTATTATTATTATTATTATTATTATCTCTTTCTCGCGGGTTTCGTTGGAGCTTCTCGAGTCTGGCATGCTTAGCAGGCTTACTACCTGCAGCCTATGGTACCATGCTATCCGTTCTCTTCAGCTTTCTAATACTTTTCTGATTACTCTGGACGTGCCAACGAGGCAAACCTTTTGTAACAGTTCTACTGGGCACTCTGTTCCAATTTCCTTTATATTCCTCTTGATGCCTTCTGATACTATTCCCAAGGACCCAACAATAATTGGCACTATCTTCACATTCTTCATTTTCCATAGCCGGGCTATTTCTTACTTAAGAGTGTTGTATCTGTCTATCTTTTCGCCTCCCTTCTTGACTATTCGTGGGTCAAAAGGGTCATGCAGCATCAACTACATATCACATGTGGTGCATCTTGTCCACCAACACTAGGTCCGGGTTGCTATGCTATAGAACCTAATTAGTTTCGATTGGGAAATCCAAGATGATTTTCGGATTCTGTCACTCACTGAGGTTTGTGCCCATACCATGTCTTGCTTCTCTCTAGCTCCCACTTTTAACTGGTCGTGTTGCCACAACTTGTAGTGGTCTTGGGCAAGCCTAAGGCATTTGTTCGTGAGATGGGCAATGGTTTCATCCACTCTATTGCAGATGCGGCACTGCGTGGATACTTACTCATTCCCCAGGTTGTCCTTTCAATTAGCAGCCAAAGCTTGGTCCTGCGCCGCTCTCGGTCTCTTTTTTTAGGGTTCCTTTCATCAGCCAATCCCACCTATGTTTTCCAGCAACTTCTGTTGCGGCTACATGGAATTGATTGTAGTTCCTTGTTGCGTAATTCTTTGTCGTGTCCTTTTTGTACTTCTTCCTTTGTTTTCCCTTTTCTCTCTGCTCTTAATACTCCCTTGTACCTAACTGTCACGAGCAAGGCTTCCTTACTTTTCGGCTTGGTGTCTCATTAAGCTCTCGAGTTCGATACGCACGCAGTCTTAGCAGTCCTCTTTCTCCATTTGCTCTCTTCATGTAAAGGCGATCAGTGTCTGCACGTTGATGATGGGATCCATGCATCGTTAGGAGCTTTCTTGACTACCTGTTCACCTCCTTTAGCTCCTCTTCTGTCCACTTCAGGATTCCAGCGCCATACCGAACTACTGCGACTGCGCGCGTGTTTCTTGCCGAAATTATGTTTCGGGCATTCAGCTTTGAAGCCAATATTTTTTCTCACCTGCCACAGGTACTCTCTTTTTGTCTTTTCCTTCATGCCATGGTGTTTGATTCCATCTGCCTCGAGTATTCCCAGGTATTTATAGCTGGATTGAGGTAGAATTGCCTTCATCATTTCACCACACTTGGCAACCATATGCCTTCTGTTTATTACTATTATTATTATTATTATTATTATTATTATTATTATTATATTATTATTATTATTTATTATTATTATTATTATTATTATCATTATTATCATTATTATTATTATTATTATTATTATTATTATCATTATTATCATTATTATTATTATTATTATTATTATTATCATTATCATTATTATTATTATTATTATTATTATTATTATTATTATTATTATTATTATTATTATTATCATTATTATTATTATTATTATTATCATTATTATATTATTATTATTATTATTATTATTATTATTCTATGTTTGACTTTTGCTTTATGTCTGTACAAGTTGGCTCCAAGTCTCACCCAGAGACCTCAAGAGACAACAGGTTGGAAGTTCTGTGCCATATATTTGGGGTTTTTTTTTTTTTGGTGTTGTACTAGTGAATGTCTAATACATAAAAATAAAATAAAAAATAAAAGAATAAAATAAAGTAAAATAAAATAAATAAATAAATAAATAAATAAATAAAGTTTGTTTTAAACCTTGGGATTACATAGAGAGTATTTTGCGTAGGATATGAGCAGTTCCCATGAGCACTATTTTTTGAATTTCTGCCATTTTGGGGTTTCCTGGTATCTGAGTTAGGTAGCAATTAGTCCCTTTCGCTATCATTCCCAGGGCACCTATGACAACAGGTATTGTTTTAGTCTTCAGGTTCCACATTTTGCTGATTTCTATTTCAAGATCTTTATATTTGCTCAGTTTTTGGTAGGTCCTGACAGATACGTTTATATCGATTGGGACAGTCATATCAATGAGGAGGCATGTTCTTTGTCTGAAGTCTTTCAATATGATGTCTGGCCTATTTGCATCTATCTTCCTGTCAGTTTGAATGGTGAAGTTCCAGAGGAGTGAGATGTAGTCATTTTCAAGCACTGGGGGTGGATTGTGTTCCCACCAGTTTTTTTCATGGGGCAAATCCAGGTTTTTGCAAATTACCCAGTGAATATATTGTGCAGCTCTATCATGCCTGTTGAGGTACTCTGTAGGCGCTAGAAGACTGCATTTGGAGACAACATGATCAATTGTTTCATTTTGTTGTCGGCATACACATGTTGGGCTACTGCCGTTCTTTAATATGTTGGCCTGGTAGTTTCTTGTTGGTAGACATTGATCTTGAGCTGCTATGATAAACCCCTCTGTTTCAGATTTTAAGCCAGAGGCCATTAGCCATTGATGGGTCAGAGCTTTGTCAATATCTGCATTATTCGCTCTCTTTGGGTATTTGCCATAGAGAAGTTTTTCTTGCCATTTATTATTCAGAATATCTAAGGCCGCACTTTTGGCACGGGTTTTCATGCGCCTAGCTTTTTCTGTGCTTGTTTCTTGTATGTCTATCTCTAATTCCGAAATTGGTTGTATTCGGAATTCACTTAGATATTCCTTTGCATGTTTTGTGACTGAGTATGATGCTTTCTTGTTTTCATGTTTTGAGACAAGTTTTAACATCCAGTCCTCAGAGTTTTTCAGGTAGGTGTCTAGGCCAATTGTAGCAATCTTCATTGTTATTGCCAGTTGTAAAAGACCACGGCCTCCCTCTTTTCTTGGCAGATAGAGTCGTTCTGTATCTGCCTTAGGGTGGTGCATTCTATGCATTGTCAACAGTTTCCTTATTTTTCTGTCGAGCTGACATATTTCAGTAATTGACCAGTTAACAATATTGAAACTGTAAGTCACGACTGGTATAGCTAATGCATTGATCGCTTCGATCCTGTTTCTTGCATTCAGCTCTGTCTTGAGTATTGCTCTCACTCTTCGATAGCATTCTCTCCTGATCCTTTCCTTCATCTCTGAGTGCCTTATTCCGTTCCCTTCAATTACCCCTAGGTACTTGTAGCTCTCCGCTGGGTCTAGTTCTTTTATGACATTCTGCTGGTCAAGGTTAACGTTAGACGTTTCTGTCATTTTTCCTTTGATAAAGGTAGCTTTTGCACATTTATCGAGGCCGAATTGCATTCTGATGTCGTCACTGAATTGTTTGACTATCGCTAGTAAGCCCTTGAGTTGTTGGTCATTTTTTGCAAAAAGCTTTAAATCATCCATGTAAATGAGATGATTTATATTTTTATCAAACATTTTATACCCATACTGCGCATCATTGAGCAGCTTTGAGAGAGGTATCAAGGATAAACAAAAGAGGAGTGGTGACAGTGAGTCACCCTGGAAAATGCCACACGAAATTTTTGCATCACCAGCATTTAGGGATTCATTGTCACTGTTCAGAGTTAGTGTGGTTCTCCATGATCTCATACTTACAGTCAAGAAGTTTCGCAGAGTAGGTACTATCTTATACATTTCCAGGCATTTCCTAATCCAGCTATGTGGTAGGCTATTAAAAGCCTTTTTATAGTCTATCCAGGCTATTGATAAGTTTTTGTGTCGTTTGTGACAATCTTCTAAGATCATCTTATTGATGAGTAGTTGGTCTTTACAGCCGTAGGATCCACGTTTACATCCTTTCTGTTCATTAGGGAATATGCTGCTGTCTGTAAAAAAACTATAGGTATATTCCGTCAGGACAAATGTTAGCGTTTTGTACATAGTTGTTAAGCAGGTTATGGGTCTATAGTTTTTTGGTTCATTTGTTTCTTCACTTTTATTATTATTATTATTATTATTATTATTATTATTATTATTATTATTATTATGTGTGTGTGTGTGTGTGTGCGCGCGCGTGTGTATGTGTTTGTGCGTGCGTGTTTGTGTGAGTATGTATGTGTGCATATATATGTATATGTATATACTCTTTTACTCTTTTACTTGTTTCAGTCATTTGACTGCGGTCATGCTGGAGCACCGCTTTTAGTCGAGCAAATCGACCCTCAGGACTTATTCAAGGCTTTGGTCGGCCGGGGCTATAATAGAAGTCACTTCCCCAAAGTGCCATGCAGTGGTACTGAACCCTGAACCGTGTGGCTGGTAAGCAAGCTACTTACCACACAGCCACTCCTGCGCCCATATATATATATATATATATATATATATATATATATATGTATGTATGCATGTATGTATGTATCTATGTACACACACACATATATATATGTATATATATATATATAATATATATATATATATATATATATATATATATATCAACAATTGAGGGTAAAATTAATTAAATAATCAATTTCACCAAGTGTTCAGTATGTAAAAGGACCATTTAAGGCGAATTCAAAATATTACATTATATAATTAGGGCTTAGTAAAATAAATTACTTTGCCACATACTGAACTTAGTAGAAATAGCAGCCAAAAAAAATTTTCTTAGCATTTCTACTACTTAAAGAAAATTTCTCTCAGATAATGTTTACTCTAGACAGCTCACGAAGGTTTGGGGGTAAATACAGAAAAATATCACAAGTACATAGATCGTTTGAGTACGTCAACGTTTCAAGATTAGCCAAATAAATCAGCATTTCTTTCGTCAGCTCAAAATTTCTCGGTTCTCGCGGTTAAAATATAATGTTTGCTAGATAGACCACGTGGGTGGAATGGGGAGTGCAGAATTTTACGCCTGCGCATTTTGAATTTGTTGACACTGTTTAGTTGGAGTGGTTCATCTGAAGCGACAAGTTCGCTGATAGGTAAAGTTCCTTCTTTTTAGTGTTTCCAAATCCAAATTAAGAAAGAGTGTGGTTGTTACTTTCTGTTGCTTCCTTTCAGCACGTAAAAAAAAAACGTGGCCGATTTCAGCGCCACCTTGACTGGCTTCTGTGCCGGTGGCACGTAAAAAGCACCATCCGATCGTTGCCGCTGCCAGCCCCCCTGGTACCTGTGCCGGCGGCACAAAAAAAGCACCCACTACACTCAGAGTGGTTGGCGTTAGGAAGGTCATCCACCTGTAGAAACACTGCCAGATCAGACTGGAGCCTGGTGCAGCCTCCTGGCTTCCCAGACCCCGGTCAAACTGTCCAACCCGTGCTAGCATGGAAAACGGACGTTAAACGATGATGATGATTCTCCCTCTTTGTTTCTCTCTCCTTTCTCTCTCACTTTCCCACTCTCTTACTTTTCTTTCACTCGGACTCTCCCTCGCTTTCTATTACTCTCTATCTTTATCTATCTCTCTCCCATTTATAAACAACAAAAGATCTTGAGTAAGTTGAGAAATAAAATATTTAGAAAGATCAATCATAAATATCAGGCAGTGGCAACGGAAAGGTCTGCTTCAAGGCAGACAGCAAAACGCTAACATTTAAAAGGGACAGACGAACTTGCGAGCTGAATAAAAATAATAAAATATTGGAGACCAAAGTTTGAAGGGATTGAATCTGAGGATAGTAGAGTCACCATGGCTGGCATTTCTTAACGACGAACAGCAACGTATTGACAGTTTAACGACTGGCGTAAAATTTTGAACTTGATGTAAAAGAAAATTCGTAAACACCAAGTTTTGAAGTGATTCTTTCTCACGACAGTAGACTCACCATAGCAAGCATTCAAAACTTCTTCATCGTGGACGGCAACACATTGACGATTAAAAGGCTGGCGCAAATTTTTTAGCTTGATGTAACAGAGAATTCCTAAACACTCGCTCATTTAAATTTTAATCCCCTTCCAGCCCCATTTAGACCCCTTTTCACATTTTGGTTAATATAACCCGATTTCATTCGGGTGTACTGGGGTCACATTTTATAAGATGAGGTTTTTGTCCTAGAGGTCACGCCTTTCATTTGAGGAAAAAAATAGTTGTCATGCAAACTTGCCAGCACTTTTAACATAGGTGTGCATATTTTCAGCTGAACCGACCGACCACATAATGAACACATTATATATTAATAAATGAAATAAAACATATGCATATATATAAACATATATGTACGTACCTACCTCTACATGTACATATACACGCATATATGAGTACAGGACACCAAAAGGACGTCGAACACAAAGAGAAACGAAAACATAGACACAAACCAAAGGAACTGGACATTTTTTTAAAAACAACAAAAAATGGAGTACAGGACAATTAACACAAAGAAAAAACCCTTCTTCAGTCGCTATGGTTTCATCTACTCTACGTTTCGAAGGCTAAAAGCGAGACGTATCTTCGACAAGAAACTTTCCTTCCTGCGAAAAGCAAATCAATTAAAATTCTGAGATCTTTTCGCAGAGGGGTAAAAAATGGTAAAAAAATGGTAAAAAAACAGGACAGTAACGACAGTACAAAAATATAAACAGTAAAAGACAGGACAGGGAAAAACAAGATAAGAAGGGCTGTTGACGCCGAACGAAAAAAGTATTGCAAATGCAGAATTTTTTGTGAACGACAGGGGAGCAGGAAGAATGTCGTCCAGTTACCTTGAAAGGCCAGGCCAGAAAGACAGTCAGAGCGGAAGTATCGTCGCGGGTGGACGACGGGAAGGGGGGAGGAGGAGCAAGAGGAAGGGAGAGAAGAAGGGGAATGGCTGCGAGGAAACCATGAAGAATTGTGAGGGGGAGAGAGAGAGTGAAGAATGAAAGAGAGAGGAAGAGACAAGTTAAGTAGAGGAAAAAGAAAATCAAAGAATAGGGATGGGACAGAAAGGTGAAGAGTGCGCGTCAGAGTTAATATCAAGACCAAAACTTGATATACAGAACAATCTTACTTAAGGGGGTGCGTGCGTTTTGTCATATAATATATTAATAAATGAAATAAAACATATGCATATATATAAACATATATATATATATATATATATATATATATATATATATATATTATATATATATATATATATATATATATATATATATATATATATATGTATATATATGTGTGTGTGTGTGTTGGAGTCTCTCTCATACGTGAGCGTTGACGCTGAATTCGACTGGTAAGCAGGTAACCTTGTCTTTGTTGAAATAGTTGTGAGCTGCTGTAGTTATTTCTCTGACGGGTAATAGGAATTTCCATATCCTCCGAGGAAACGAAATGTTGACCCAGACTGTCATGTTTATAAATAAATACATTTCAATCCATGTTCTGTTTAAACTTTATAAATAAATATATTCTTGCATTATTCATTATTGTTTTTAAAAAAGAAATCACTCCAAATCTGCACAAATGACCACCACCACCGCGATCACATACACCAATCAAAAATTTAAATAATTTAAATTTTTCAATTTTATATGGGCTACCTTAGAAATATACATGTGTATACATTACACATGTATATATATGTATACACATGTATATATACATATGTATGTATATATATATATACATGTATAGATACATCTTTAATTAAACTATTGACCGCCTTAAAACGGATTTCAACAGACAAATATTACTATAATGGAGAATTAAATGTATTTATTTATAAACTTTAAACTGAACTTCAATTGTTTTATAAACCTAACAGCATGGTGGTACGTAAATAAACGGCGTAAATTAACGAAGGTATAAACCTGACGTAAATACACGAAGTTGACGTACTTTCACTTCTGACAGCTAATAGCATGACAGTGCCTTAATTTTAATAAAAGCATCAATTTAAGAAAAAATAATAAAGTAGTTAAAAATGAAAATTTAGCACGAAAAATTTGCAGGGTTCTAAATAAATGTTAAAATGTAATAGATACGAAAAACCTACGTTATCACCAATTTGTTTTAAAATATATATAACTATCAAAAAGTATTAAAAAGTTTAATATACATAAATACAGATATATACACTTTGTATATATACATTATATATACATATTTATATATCGAACACACACACACACACATATATAAATGAACGCAATGAATATCTGATTCATAATATTTGTTCTCGTGATTGTGTGTTGATGGTGACATGTGGCGATGATAATTCTCCCTATGAATGCAGACAGATACATCAATGAACGCCGTCTGACGAACTTTACATTAAATAACGGGAGTGGATTTGTCAAAGTTATAAATAAAGGGGAGTTAGAGGGGAATGTAGGAAATAGCGTGAGTGAGGAAGATGGCCCCTAGCAATCACACCTTTTATGATAGGGATTTCTAAGGTAACCCACCGGCATCGTCACCTCATTCTACATATCCCTGTAAATTTTGGAGCGAATCGGACGGGACGTAGTGGCATTGAAAGCGAGCCAAGCGGTAAAAACGCATTTCAGTTTTATATATAGAGAAGATATATATATATATATATATATATATATGAATAAAAAATGGACTCATCTATATATATATATATATATATATATATATATATATATATATATATATATATATATATATATATATATATATTATACACCCACACACCCACATATTTATTATTAATGCTATTACCAGTGGTTTTCTTCTCTCTTGCTATTTTGTCCTTCAGTACACTTTTTCCTTTTTTTCCTTTTTTTCTTGCTTATAATTATTATTATTTTTTTTTTTGCAGAACTGTTTCCAACTTTCCCAACAGCCGTGCAATCAGGCTGTCACTCACTCATCCCCCTACATTCATTGACTGCTTGACTCATATTACGGATGTCGAACCTTCTAAACCATTGTGTAGAAATGTCATTTTGTCAGCAACAAACATTTAAAGTTAAGAAACTAAACTAAAATAAAATAAATTGAAACTGAAAGTTTGGTGGCATTTAATGTTTTACTTCAATCTCATTATCTCCGCTTCTAACCGACTGTTTGCAAAAAGGAAGCACTCATTAAACAATTTTGTCCTAAATATACTATGTGGGTGTGTGGGCGTATAATATATATATGTGGGTGTATAATATATATATGTGTGTGTGTGTGTATACATAGATACATACATACATACATACATGCATGCATATATATATATATATATAAAATATTATTAGAGACAAAACCACTATTTTGCAAAACAAACAAGGAAAGACTTAATCAATACATAAAATTTTAATAAATAACTATATTTTACTATAAAATTGGATTTAATCCTAAATCTGATTTTTTCCCTGTAAATTTGGATTTATTCCCTAATATTTATTATTATATATATATATCTATATATATATTGGCCTGCTCGCTTAGCCAGCGGGGTGGCGTCATTCGAAGGCTAAAACAATGCGAACGCATTGTGACCAGCGATGTGTAACAACATCTGATGGTCTGGTCGGTCACGTGATCACGTGATATATATATATATATATATATATATATATATATAGGCGCAGGAGTGGCTGTGTGGTAAGTAGCTTGCTTACCAGCCACACGGTTCAGGGTTCAGTACCACTGCATGGCACTTTGGGGAAGTGACTTCTATTATAGCCCCGGCCGACCAAAGCCTTGAATAAGTCCTGAGGGTCGATTTGCTCGACTAAAGGCAGTGCTCCAGCATGACCGCAGTCAAATGACTGAAACAAGTAAAAGAGTAAGAGTATATACATATACATATATATGCACACATACATACTCACACAAACACGCACGCACACACACACACACACACACACACACACATAGACAGAAACCAAAAAGCTGGGATAGCTGGAGCAACTTTGATCAAAGAGTGCACGTATTATGATTGCGGGTGTAAGAAGGTTAGTAAACAACTAAGTGGCCCCAGGTTCGATTCCACAATGCCTCTTAGTTATGTAGTTGTCTTCTACCATGTGCAGTAAAATTTAGAACTACTGGACCCTACACATGAGTGTGAGTGTGTGTGTGTGTGTGTGTGTGTGTGTGTGTGTGTGTGTGTGTGTGTGTGTGTGTGTGTGTGTGTCTTTCAACCTTTACTTGTTTCAGATAGTAGATTGCGACCATACTGGAGCACAGCCACCAAGGGCTTTACTGGAACAAATCGATCCCAGTACTTATTTTTAAAATGTGGTCCTTGTTATAATCGCTTTTTCTCCCTCACCCCACATCGAACGTGGAAGTAAACAAACCATTACCAGCTGTTAAGCGGTTTGGGGAAACAAACTCAAACATATATATATATATATCAACGACGAACTTCCATAAAGTTCCATCCTAGCAAATTCATTCACAAGGCTTTCATCGGCTTGAATCTTAAATAGGAGACACTTACCCGAAAGTAACACGCAGCGGGAGCGAACCCGAAAATACACGGCTGCAATGTAAGCTTCTTAACTACATGATCTCGCCTATGCCTGTGCCTTTGTATCTTATATCAATCTGTCTCTTTGTCTCTTTCCTTTTTCTCCCTTGATATATATAATACACACGCACATGTATACACATATGTATATATATACGTACATCTATAAAATATTTAAGGCGGTGAGCTGGCAGAAACGTTAGCACGCCGGGCGAAATGCGTAGCCGTATTTCGTCTGCCGTTACGTTCTGAGTTCAAATTTCGCCGAGGTCGACTTTGCCTTTCATCCTTTCGGGGTCGATAAATAAAGTACCAATTTCGCACTGGGGTCGATGTAATCGACTTAATAAAAGGGGGTTTGATAATAAAAGGGGGTTTGGTTTTCGATCAAAAGGGATCGTAAAAGGAAAGAAAGAGGAAAGCAAAAAAAGGGGGGGGGGGATAAAAATAAAAGGAAAAAGAAAAAAATCGATCAATAGGGATCGTTATCACAGAAATGTCAATATAAAGTGTAAAGGGGAGGACAGGTGAGGTTTACCCCTGGAAAGAAAAGCCTACGGAAAAGACCACGGTGACCTCGGTCAGTGAAATCACATGTTACATTTTTTTTTACAAAGAAGCAACTTTCTGTATAATTTTTACGGTTCATAGAATCATAGTCAAGGTGGCTTCGTCATTCATACGTGCCATCCTTGCTACATTCACCCATCTTTTTTTTAAACATTCACTAGACAACACTTGCCTCTCTACTCTCACTTTCCTCTTCAAGTGATACTTGAAGAAGTTGATGAGAGATTGACCAGGGAGGAAAGTGTTTGTCTCTAATCCTTTCAGGCGCGTCCACCAGATACATTCTTTCGCCATAGCCCGTTTGAAGGAAGGAGGCGTGACGATATTAAAGATAGATAGATAGATAGATAGATAGATAGATAGATAGATAGATAGATAGATAGATAGATAGATAGATAGATAGATATGTACATGACTAAACACATTAAAAGCAAAAAGCTTGCACTACACACACACACACACATTTACAAAACATATTTTAGCAAATATAATTGGGGATTATGGCGGGATAATTGCTAAAAATTTGTAAGACTGCGTTCATTGCCTTGTTTTTTGATAATCTGTCTGTGTGACGAGGTTTGAGGTTTTTGCGAAAATAATGAATATATATATATATAAGTTCAGCAAAATTTAAATTCAGATGAATATGGTACTTAAGTTAAAGGTACCAGAATTTGGTATGGTATTATCCATATAAATCAAATGGGGTGATTATAATCAAAATAAGCAACAAGGATATCCAAGGTAGAGTAGTACAATTGTTTCATGCTACTTCATTTTATTAAACACTGTAAGTATTACATTGGTTTTAAAATGTCGAGCAATCTTCAGCCACATATAGAATTTTCCAATTAAACGGACAATGCACATTCTTATCCCTATTTCATTTGCCAACATTATAAAGAGGGTGTATAGTCGCCATGATAGATCGTTAGCCACTGCACACATTTTTTTCTCTCCTTGTTTCGTTCTGTGTACCTTTCTGTAGAAGAGCGTAAGCTCGAAACGTAAAAGACTTTTTCTATTCCTGAGCGTTATACTAATACATATGTTTGTTTTGTACACCACCTGTCTTCGTCTTTTGTTTTTTTCGTGAACTCTCCCTATATATGTAAATATATAATACGCTTCGTGTATTTATACATACACTTCTTTTGTGAGTAACAGTTAAGCGTTTGATGCTATTGAATTATAAAATTTACTTTCTAAATCATTCGACACGAGTTGAAATCGTTCTGTTCATTTTCTATATTCGTCTCATAATGCTTAATGAAATAGTTTGAAGTTTCCTGAATTAACCAACAGAGTTTCTACTTTCTTACTTACAACAGCGTCACAGTTTAGTTACTCTGTTTGTTTTTTTTTTGTTTTTTTTTTGTTTTGTTTTTTTTTTTTGAAAGTTCATTCTGCTTTCTTAATGTTAAAATAATGTTTTAATATTCATAAATTTTGACGATTTGCCATGCATCGCAACATTTATAAAGAGATTTCTTCATCATTATTGTAGCCCGAACGGTTCTTTTGAGGAAAGTTGCATCCGTACTATAGAACAATGGCACTTATTTTTAATTTGTTTTTTTACCACTATGTCCAATAAAAATCTCACTAAACTTTCAGAGAAGGTCTCCACTCACTTGCTGGAGCCGTTCTCTTTATTTCTTTATCATCGGAAGTTTATCTTGCTATCATAATTGTCTTACAATGTTTTATCATTCATAAATCCAGATGATTCTCCCGGCATGGCAGCAGCAGCAGCCACAAGAAGTCTCGATGCTACGTCAGTGCGCTGTCTTTAATTTCAAAGCGTTTCTAACCTAACTCTATCTCTTGTGTACACTGTGAAATGATCTGATCTGAGTTAGGCTTAGAGTTAGAGTGAGGTTAGAAACACTGAAATTACAGACTGAAAATTCACCTCCTCATATCTTCACAAGAAATGTTGTTCTTCGTGAACCTCTCCAGTGAATCACACGTGTATAGTATTTTAGGAGTAATAAATATAATTTTCATATTTTCCTGTCATTTTTGGTATTTTAATTTACTTCTTCAGTTTCTGTTTTCAGGACTAACTTTTCCAACAATAACTCCGTCATTATTGACGGCTCGGCTACTCTAGTAAAATATTAATCAGTTAACACGAATGCCGTCGGTTTGTGCCTTATACTGGCCAATGGTTACATTTTCATATGCTGGTACGTACAACATGGTTACAGTCTATGGCTGACACTGATAATTGACAAATATATAAATACATACATACTAACATTTTATATATATATATATATATACGGAGATGTACTTGCATAGCGAGTGACTTGATCTGAGATGGTGTGCTGGAACGAAAACATTTAAATGTTGAAGTGAATCTAACGGTTTTTGTGTTTTTCTTAAATGGCTTATAAACACCTTCTACGCTGCAATTGTTTATATATATATATGTGTGTGTGTGTATGTGTGTATATATATATGTATGTATGTATGTCAGGTCACTTTCGATTGCTACTGGTAACATGTAACCCAGTACAACCTGTTGGCGACTAAACCGGCAACCTCACCAAGCTTGCTTGGTGAGGAGGGTGTTTATTGGACACCCTGCGGGATGAAAGACAAAACCCGTCAAAGGGCGGAGGAACTTTTGAGAGTCAACGGCCATCCAATAAATTTCTTAAGGCTGTATCATGCGCGGGGACATAGAAATAATCGGACTGAATACCCGATCGCGCGGTTAAACCATTGGGAGTGACGGACTCCTAGCCTTTGTTAGGGCATCCCTCTAGGAGAAGGTAACTCAGGTAACTGGGATAACTCCGACATAAAACCTGCGGCTCAGTGGTTACCGATGATGTTGACTTGTTCTTCTTTTCGGATTATGGCTACTGTTGCTTAGTGAGTGGGATTGACTCAGTACACAGCCTTTCTTCACTTTAAAATAAATCTTCTTGCATAGGCATTGCACGATAACAACATTGATTAAGCTTCGTGCAATGGACATACTCGATAACGAGGGGGCAGCCACCATGTATGTATGTATGTATGTATGTATGTATGTATGTATTATGTATGTATGTGTGTATGCATGTATGTGTGTATGTATGTATGTATATATGTATGTATATTTGCTTGTATGTTTGCTTGTATATATGGTATTATATTTAACTCTTGAATTTCGGTTTTTACGATTGATTTTCTTCAAGATAAACAGTCTACTTTCTTCACTCTGTTAGCCATGTATGTAAGCATGTACGTATGTATATATATATGTAAGTATACTCACACACACACACTCTCTCTCTCTCTCTCTCTCTCTCTCTCTCACACACACACACACACAAACACACGTGAAAGTACTTGGCCTAGTGGATAGGGTATTAACACTCACGATCGCTAGATCGTGGGTTCGATTTTCAGATCGGGTGGCGCCTTGTATTCTTGAGCAAAATATTTCATATCACATTGCTATGTGGGTGTGAGAGTGACAGAGCAATGCTTTACAGTATATCTTCCGGCTCTCAACATCCTGAGTTCGAATGCTGCCTGGAGAAATAATGGGAAACCATTCCAGTATTCATCGTAACTCTTGTCATGGTTGCCAAAGTTCCAGTAATCGGGCCCTCCAAAGTCGAATAGAATGCTTGAGAATGTACACATGCATAGCACCTACCCAAGGGCATAGTATCACTAGATTAGAGATATGCGTACATATGAACATGTAGAGGCAATTATGCGGATAAACAAATTAAATATATTAAATATAATATAATAGTTTGGGCATGAAGTATGTTTATATATATATACATATATATATATATATATACATGCCAAAACAAGAGAATTATTATATCTAATTTGTTTATCCGCATAATTGCCTCAAATCCACCCACAGGGTTTCGGTTGGCCCGAGGCAATATTAGAAGACGCATGCCAAACGTTCCACGCAGTGGGACTGAACTCGGAACCATGTAATTGGGAAGCAAACTTCTTACCACACAGCCGCATACATGTATACGAATATATGACGCGCTTCCGCATAGTGTCCGTTTACAAAATTCACTCAGAAAGTATAGATCGTTCCGTGACAATTAACCAGTGCTTCTCAACGAGGGTCCATATAGGGCCCGTATAAGTTTTTGCTCTTAAAATGAAGTCTCCTTCATTGGAATTTCAACATCAACAACAGGATATTTTTGTATGTATGTATGTATGTATTATGTATGTATGTATGTATGTATGTATGTATGTATGTATGTATGTATGTATGTATGTATGTGTGTATGTATGTGTGTGTGTGTGTCTGCGTGTGCGTCCAGATTTGTATGTTTTATGTATGTATTCTGATGCATATAGTTGCATATCTAGGCATACTCATATATATTTAAATGATAAATTTCTGGAAAGTTTTACAGATTTTTACAGTTCCAGTGATGGATTGGGTCTGTAGTCTTCGGATATGTGTTACGTATCTCAGTGTCCCAATAATTACAGGTATAAACCTGAACCTGTAATCTGGATAGAGTAACAGCAGATTTCTCAATACTTCAGCATAGGTGTTCTCTTGTTCACTGGTCTTCTGTTTTATCTTAACATCCGTTTGGCAGCTAATTTCCACAACTCTGCACAGTTTCTTTTCTCTATCCCAAATCATTATATCAGGTCTGTTATGCTTACATTTTATTGGGGTCTTCACTGGGACATTCCACAAGTATTCCTTTTTATTACGAGTGGCTATGGCTTCTACTATATTGTGGGTTTTTTTTATTTGTCCTCGGGGTTATGTAGTATGTATGTATGTATGTATGTATGTATGTATGTATGTATATTTGTGTGTGTTGGTGCATAAATGTGTACATATATATGTGTGTGTTTGTATGTAACCATGCAAGAGTGCATATATATCCTTTTATTCTTTTAGTTGATTCAGTCATATGACTGCGGCCATGCTGGAGCACCGCCTTAAAGGGTGCTAATCGAACAAATCGACCCCAGGACTTATTCTTTGTAAACCTAGTACTTATTCTATCAGTTTCTCTTGCCGAAACGCTAAGTTACGGGGGCATAAACACACCAACATCGGTTGTCAAGTGATGGCGGGGGTACAAACACACACACGCACAAATATATATATTATATATATATATATATATATATATATGTATGTATGTAAGTATATATATATATATATATATATATATATATATATATATATATATATATATATAATATATATATATATTATATATATATATATATGTATGTATGTAAGTATATATATATATATATATATATATATATACATATATATATATATATGATGGGATTCTTCCTTTTCCGCCTATCAAATTCACTCAGAAGGTTTTGGCTAGCCCGAGGCTATACTAGAAGACATTCGCCCAAGGTGCCACGCAGTGGAAGTGAACTCGTTACCATGAGCTTGGAAAGCAAGCTTCTTACCACACAGCCACACCTGTAGATTAAAGTAGATGTAAGTTGTAGGTGATAATTTTAAAATCCAGGTGACTGAAAATTTTCCGAGGAATACACTTTCCAAGATAGCCAAAAGCTACAGTAGTAGATCGAATGACAGCAGTTGGTTAATGGACAGTAAGAAAGTGATAAATGGCCATAGAATGGTCAGTAGTCGAGTGGCTAGCAGCAGTAAAAGCTTTAACAGTAATGTCAGATCTCAGACACCGCTGCTGGAATTTCTTCTTTGTGTTGCCCCACCAAAAACTAAGAATATTGTCTACCACCCAAACATTGCAATACATAGTGAGGAAGTTATTGACTAGAAAAATAATTAATTTAGAGTAATTATGTAAATTATTGTAGCATCTTGAAAAAAAAATGAATAGATAGGCGCAGGAGTGGCTGTGTGGTAAGTAGCTTGCTTAACAACCACATAGTTCCGGGTTCAGTTCCACTGCGTGGCACCTTGTGTAAGTGTCTTCTACTATAGCCTCGGGCCGACCATATCCCTGTGAGTGGATTTGGAAGACGGAAACTGAAAGAAGCCCATTATATATATGTATATATATATATATATATTTTTAAAAGCAAAAAGAAAAAAGTGCCAGGCGGAATACACCTTCCGTGAAGAGTAGAAACTCTTTGCTGCAGAAGAACTCATCTTTTATTAAGAACA
The DNA here is from genome assembly GCF_006345805.1 of Octopus sinensis. Lineage (NCBI taxonomy): Eukaryota > Metazoa > Mollusca > Cephalopoda > Octopoda > Octopodidae > Octopus > Octopus sinensis. The sequence continues at coordinate 1,755 of NW_021835206.1, read as the reverse complement.
ACATCATAATATGAACGAAATGAAAGTTCCAGCCTAATAAACCAAGATTTCCTGGAATAAGTCTGGAACGGCCTGAAAATGAGATCCCTTTCTAAACATGAGATGTTATTTGCCAACCATACACAAGTTCTACGCCCTCAGTTACTCATTGTAACCCAAGAACATTTCATAGAAGTATATCTGGACTCTACATCAATAAACGATTTTTTTCTTCCATTCTTTAATTGGTATCTGTACAGGCGGCGAGCTGGCAGAAACGTTAGCACGCCGGGCGAAATGCGTAGCCGTATTTCGTCTGCCGTTACGTTCTGAGTTCAAATTCCGCCGAGGTCGACTTTGCCTTTCATCCTTTCGGGGGTCGATAAATTAAATGCCAGTTACGCACTTGGGTCGATGTAATCGACTTAATCCGTTTGTCTGTCCCTGTTTGTCCTCTCTGTGTTTAGCCCCTTGTGGGTAGTAAAGAAATAGGTATTTGTACAAAACGTTTCTACTTATATTAACTTGCTATAAAAGCAGGTAGTAATTTTATCTTGTCCTTATTCATAGTGCAAGTTTTGAAGAGTGCATTTCGATTTTAACAGCTATTTTTTTCAAAGCTATATTGGAAGTAACAAAGGAGCATATTTGGCATATTTTGCTTTATGAGTTCAATAAAGACAACAACGCAACGGAAAGTACAAGAAATATTAATGCAGTATATGGGGATTGGACAATAAGCGTAAGGCAGTGTCAATGGTGGTTCCAGAAATTCCGAGCCATAAACTACAGCCTAGAAGACGAGCCTCATCCTGAAAGATCTGTAGAACTCGACAAGGACATCCTGAAAACCATGGTGGAACAAAATCTCATCGTAACTGTTGAGGAACTAGCAGAGAAGCTTGGATTTGGTCATTCAACCATTCATTGAGACCTGTGTGCTATCGTAAAAGTCAGCAAATTGGGTCAATGGGTTCCTCACGAACTTTCCGAGTCTAATTGCATGCAGAGAATGAATGTATGCTTTTCTTTGCTGTCACATCTCACCACTACTGCGCTATGTATATCTATATATATAAAACTGTAGTTGTGTGAGTGTCTGTCCCCTTCGATTTAGATTCCTAACTACTCCCACATTTTGCGGTGCAGTTTAACCAAATTCGGGTAGCTTATAGTCGTGATTCATATCGAGCCCGTCTGACTATTAGCGCGCGTCAACGATGAGTCTACGATTTAAAAAAAAATTTACCATCATATTTTTTCCATTTTTAATGCATTTTTTGCTATTTTTTGGCTATAACTCTCTAAAAATGCTTATATAGTTATTTCCCTTACAAACCCGAGCAACGCCGGGCGATACTGCTAGTATAAATATAAATATATATACATGTAATTCAGCATATACATCTGTGTATTTGTGTATGTACAAGCAATTCACATATTCGTGTTTGTGCAGGTACATAGACGCAATAAATATTAGATGGATCGATACATATATTGATCGATACAGATAATGAGCTATTGAAGCATATTGGCGCGTGCAGACGTACGTGAGTGTGCGTATGTATTAATGTATATAGAGAATAAGTGAGATTAAGTGTGTAGGATTGCGTGTGTGTATGTGTGTATGGGGGGGGGGGAGATAGAGACAGACAGACAGATAAACAGACAGACAGCCTGAGACACAAACAGAGTAAGGTGAAATATATGCAGATATTTCACCTTACTCTGTTTATCTGTGTTTCTGTCTGTGTCTGTCTCTATATATATTATAGA
>NW_021835205.1:40000-41791 GCF_006345805.1 Octopus sinensis | reverse complement strand
TTACCATAGTGAACTGAGTATCTGTGTAATAACTCTTAATGCCATTCATACACCACATATTCGGCATTATGGTATCCGAGTCATTTCAACCCGACGACTGTTACGCGTGTTTCCTTAACATTTATCATAAAACTTTGACTTTGAATAAGAGAGTCCATTTCTTGTAATATTGATGATACACTCTTACCCCTCTCTTTTGTTTGTATTAAGTGGCATAAGAATAAATGATATCTCCATGGTAAATTCTCCTCTTTGTCCGTATCCTTGTGTTGGTGATGAATACTCCTTGGAGAAAATGTCGCGATCGATGTGCATACTGTATCGCTTAGTAGGCAATCTTTGAATTATTAAATTGGCTGGGTTGGTTGGGCTTTCGGATTTGTGAACGGTAAAGTTCTGGATCCTATTTGCAGAAGTGTTGAGTAATTTACTCAACGACTCAATCATCATGTCTTTAAAGTCAGCTGTCAAGGCGATTAAATAGTCAGAAAATGTAACATTAGCCTTTAAAACAACCATGTTCATGATGTCTTCCTGAAAAAGATTTTCGGGTGATTCCTTTTCCACTTTCGATGGTGCGTTTCCTACGATTTCTTCACAAGAATCATGCACAAAATGGTGACCTGGTTCACAGATAACAGGACGACACACGTTATTCGTTGGGTCAAAAATTTCTGTTGATTTACAGTCCGGGTTATACTCAAAATAGTCGTCATCCCAGTGTGTGTCACTAAACAGTATGTGAGATTTGCCGTCAAAACCAAAATTTAATAGTATACTATAAGATAAAGGAAAGCGTATTTGGTAAGAGTTGTCATGGAACTGCGGAGAAGCAAGTAAAACATCGACATTGCTGTTATAAAGATCAGGTTTACGAGTTATTCCCTCCTCAGCATACTCTTCTTGTATAACACGTCTGATTTTTTTACTTATATAAGCTGATAAAGTCCTAAAGGCCAGTTTCCGTGTCATTTCATAAGTTTTAGTTTGATCACTTTTTGCATGGAGAATCTTTGCGAAATCCGTGATTCCGATGGGTCTTCTTTTCTCAGACGATTCTGCCATAGTAAGTAACGCCAGCTTCAGAAATTCATCTAACTTACCTGAAGGCTTGTGTTCTTTATGAATGTATTGTTTCGATCGTGGTTGAGGCCGAAAACAAATGTGAATGGATGTCAACCAAATACAAGACAAAAGTGTTGCATTTGCAGAGGCTGCATTCAAAGACTCTGGGGTAACGGAAGAAATTCTGGGTGAAACTGTATTGAAAATCATTTTAAATAGAATTACTAAGGCAACAAAATGGCGCAAGTATTAGAGGTGGACGATAAACTCAATTAAATACGATTGAAAATGACTCATTTAATGTTTCTGCCGGATATAGTTTTTTTTCTCCTTATTCTCACTTTCAGTAGTAATGAGGAATTACTTTTGTTGTTGGTGTTGTTCTTATGGTTTTATTATCATATATTTACTGCTGTTGTTGCTGCTGCTGTTGTTGTGGTAGTGGTGGTGGTTTCGTCGCTGATGAGACAGTAGGGTTGGTTGTGAACTTCAATATCTTCAAAGTCTGTAAGAAGATAAAAGATTACACAATGAACAACCTTGAAATGTTTTATGACTAACTTAGCAAAAATAGAAAGAAAATATGTTACGAAATGTATTTTAAATGCTGTTTAGTCAATTTTATCATACTTCAATTATAAAATATATTTCTTCTATATTTGACTATATTTGACATTAACTATATTTGACATTAACTATATATGACATTATTTGACATTAAAATAA
>NW_021835205.1:25000-35000 GCF_006345805.1 Octopus sinensis | reverse complement strand
TATGTATGTATGTATGTATATGTATATGTATGATGTATTTATATATATCTATATGTATGAATGTATTAATGTCTATGTATGTGTTACCTTTCGATGACAGAAAGTGGTTATTCAGTTGCTGAAGGTTAATACCTCTACTGTTAAGGTACCGTCAAAGCCAATACTTCAGGCGCCATACTGATCGTAGTCATTTAGATTTATAAACTGTGAATATTCTGTATTAATTCCATTTAATAATTACAAAAACTGTTGTATATTAACGAAGTATTTGGGGGGGTTTTTTATGTTATATTTACCCACTCCACAACAGCAAGGAAAATAATATTGAACTATATCAAATAGAGACTTAAAGAAACTAAAATTCCCCTCAAAATCATATAAATAAATAATTAGAAATACTTTCTACGCATGCGTTGTTTTTCTACTGATAAAACTTAGCGTTGATAAAGCACACGAGTGAAAGCTATTGTGTTATTTAAATAAATTAAGTAAATAAAATATATGTAAAAACAGAACAAAAATAATAACGAAACCAACACCAACAACAAAATTATGAATCAAAGAGCAAAACAAAAGTAAAACACCTGTAAATCAACGTAACCTTGTATGTCTGTCCTTCACCGATTACATACTCTGCAATAGTGTGTTCACCGCATGTGATTTTTCTCACCTGTCATAATCACAAGTGGAAAGCTTTTAACCAGAAGAGAAATAACGTAACAGTTTGGCAGTAATGATGTGTGTTTGTTCCGATAGGACTTAATTACTTCGTTAGCAATTGTGAAAAAGAAAAGTGGGGCTTGCTTTGTCAATTAGTGATGTAGATATTTCGAAGTATAATTTCATCATCCAGCCCTCAAATATAAAAAATGCATCCAAAATCCATGAATATATATACATATATATATATATATATATATATATATATATATATATATATATATATAATATATATATTATATATATATATATATATTATATATATATATAATGTTTCTTATTACCCACAAGGGGCTAAACATAGAGGGGACAAACAAGGACAGACAAACGGATTAAGTCAATTAAGGAGGTTAGATGAAGAAGGGAGGAGAGTTGAGCCCAAATGGCGTAAAGGAGCGAAGAGAGAAGATTAATTCCTGTTCACGGCGCAAACGTGAGTTAGGATGGCCTCTGTGCAAGGACAACCCGAACACAGACAGGTGTTGCAAAGAGTGACCGGTAGAGCGGAAATGGCGTGAGACAGGGGTGTCATTCCCGAGGCGGATATCTCGGAGGTGTTCTGCGAACCGGTCAGCCAAGTGCCGTCCTGTTTGTCCGATGTACAGAGAATGGCAGAGAGAGCAGGAGATGCAGTAGATGATATTGCTGGAGGTGCAGGTGAAGGAGTCAGTGATGTTTGAGGCGATGATGGGTGCCGGTGAGGAGGCTGGTGTTGAAGAGGTATGGGCAAGTGCAGCAGCGTGGGCGAGAGCAGGGGAACGAGCCAGGTTGGAAGGTAGGGTTGGGGAAGAAGCTGTGGACCAAGAGGTCTCGTAGGTTGTGGGCTCGTTTGAAGGAGGGGAGGGGTCGGTTAGGGAAGATGTGTGAAGTGGACAGGTCGGACTGGAGATGCCGGAAAGCTCGGAGAATGGTGCGTTGGAGATGTAGGGTGGTGGGATGGTAGTTGAGGGGAAAAGGGAGGCGGGAGACTGCAGGGCAGGTTCGGGGGAGAGCATATATATATATGTATATATATATATATATATATATATATGTATATGTATATATATATATATATATATATATATATATATATATATATATATATATATATATATATATATATATATATAATATATGTATGTATGTATATATATATATGTATATATATATATATGTATATGTATGTATGTATGACCTTCTGTCCTAAGTCAGTCGCCATGATAGGTCGTTAGCCACTACACACATTTTTTTCTGTCCTTGTTTCTCTCCTTGTTTTTTTCTGTGTCCCTTTCTGTAGAAGAGCGTAGGCTCGAAATGTAAAAGACTTTTTTCTATTCCTGAGCGTTACACTAATACATCTGTTTGTTTTGTACATCACCTGTCTTTGTCTTTTGTTTTTTTCGTAAACTCTCCCTATGTATGTAAATATATAATTTATATTCAACTAGGAAACAGAAAAATATAAGGCACCTGATCCTAACAAAGGACGCAAACGAGGGTATTCTCTATAGAAAACCGTATAGAGGAATGGAAATACGGGACAGTGGAAGCATAACTGCTGTTGGCACCGAGTTTGGTGTCAATGAACCTATATTTTCCCTCTCATCCTTTCTCTAATTCTTTTTTCTCCCCTTCGCCGTTTTCTATCTGTCCCTCTCTCAGTCTCTCTCACTCTTCCTTCTTTACTCTCTCGTTGCTGGCACGTGATCATCGTCCATCTTTTTTTCCCCACACGTGTTCATCTTTTCTTCTGGTCTGTTGCACAGACCAGACTATACTTGTCTGTCTCTTATCCTATCTTTTCTCTTGTCAAAGAATTTCCCCAGCGTTCGCCACCTTACTCCGTTTGGCTTAGCAGCCCTCACTGTTTGTTTCACTGTCCTGTTTTTGTAACCAACTTTGACCCTATATAAAATCCCAAATTTCATTTTGTTTGCGGGAGGAAATGTTTTCTCGAAGGCACATATTGCCGTGCATTGCTCGAAATAATGTGGAGTTAATAAACAGCCAACAACTGATAAAGGGTAGTTTTTATGTAACATGTTTTATTTTCCATTTATTTCTCTCGTTGTTCGACAAAAATAGTTTGTTTTCGTATTTCACGTTGTTTACGTTTTGTGACGTCCTGTACTCATATATGCATATATATATATATATATATATATATATATATATATATATATATTATATATATATATATATATATATCTAATGTAGGATAAAACTTTTTCGAAAAAAATTGTATCAATGGTCAGCATATTAAAAAATACTTTTAAAGGTTAAATTATAAATAACTTATAAAATAAGGGCAAAAGAAAAATTCTAATGCCAAATATTTGGCATTAGAATTTCCTTATTTTATAAGTTAAAATAAATATATATACATGCATAGATATGTATGTATGTATATATATATATATATTATATATATATATGTATATATATATAATATATATATATATATATATATATATATATAATATATATATAATATGTATATATATTTACATACATATATATATGTATATATGTATATATTTATGTCACTATGTATATATATGTATGTATATATGCCTATATATATTTTATCTATATTATATTATATTATATTATATTTTATATTATATATATATATATATATATATATATATATTATAATATATATACCTATATCCTTAGCTTCGTAACACTATTTTGTATTGAATTTTACATTTCGTTTACAATGTAATCAGAAGCAATTTTAATCCGCTTCACTTTATTTATTTCTAAAATGTTTTCTTTTTTTGGCACCCACGCAAGACAAATTACACTACACCTGATATTTCATTGCTTAAAATTCCTCTTAAGACCTTTCTATCTTTTATAGCTAACGACTTGGCGTGATTTGCATATTAAATTATCATTTAGTATGTTTTGTTTTGACAACATAATCGTACATTATTAGTCAATCACTTTTACGCCTTTTACATACAAAATTTTCTACACGAATTTACATCTTATTTCACTCTTCAGAACACAGTATATTTTAAAGCTGACTCCATTGCACAAAACACAATTTCAATAACTTTTTTTACCAGGCTCCGTTTAGATATTTAAACGCATGCATATTTCATTCAACAGGTTTTTATGGCCCACAAGAACTTTCACCATACAAGTGAACACTTTTCTACGTGCATTAAGTATTATTCTTGCTATTATTGTTATTATTATTATTATCATTATTATTATTATTATTATTATTATTATTATTATTATTATTATTATTATTATTATTATTATTATTATTATTATTATTAACGTCATTATTATTATTATTATTATTATTATTATTATTATTATTATTATTACTATTACTATTATTATTATTATTATTATATTATTACTATTACTATTACTATTATTATTATTATTATTATTATTATTATTATTATTATTATTATGAAGGCAATGTAATCACTTAAGTTTCCCATACCGTCATCTCGGTATTTTCTTTTATAATTTTTCTATTCACATTGAGTGTTCAGCGAGCGACATTTTTTTAATATATTCCACTGACACACACATACACACACAAACACAATGCACACGAGCACACACAGTAACCCACACACGCACACACTCACCCATATATATATATATATATATATATATATATATATATATATATATATATATATATGTATATGTATATATATGTATATGTTATATAATTATATAATATATATATATATAATATATATATATATATATATATATATATATATATATATATATATATATATATATATATATTATATATATATATATGATAAGATTAAATAATTTCTTCGATGTTTTTTCAAAAAACCAACAATTATTTACTGGTAGATTTCGGCATGTAAATATAACCATTAACGGTAGGAACTTCTGTAAAGTTCAGTATATATATATATATTGTATATAAATAGACGGGGCAGGCAACAGGTTGCTTAGCTGCATACCGAAAAAGTTAGAAATACCAGTCGGAGATTGTTTATTTCTATTTTCTACAAGTGGGACTCCACATACGACATATCCTTGTAATTCCCATATGCAAAACAGAAGGAATAAATAACGAAAACAAAGCCTAACCGTTATTTGCGAACATGTTTCTAGATTAGAAATATGAATATATATTTCATGTCTTTCATCGGCGCAACCTTCCATAGATTTATCAAATGCCACATACCTCCACCTCTGAGCAGGCGACATCAAAATAGTGGAAGAAAGCGAGCATAGGCTAAACCTATATAGACAATTGAATCCGGATAGTCACTCTATTCTTTACATTATAATCAGTCTTTATGGACACTCCAGCTATTCTTGAAATCTTCCTTGGTGTGACGAGTGCATTCAGCAAATCACACACTCTTTGACTTTTGCGTTCCTGATTACTCATATGGGGAAAACTTTTTGAAAAGGTGAGTATAATAGTGTTAGGTATGATTATGACATCAATATATGTTAGGTTTCAAAACAATCGACTTAGTGCCTGCTGAGAAAAAAACAACTTAACATTTCTTGTAAATTTTACTTCCCCACCTGTGTATATATCTATATATATATATATATATATATATATATATATATATATATATATAATCGTAAGTTCGTGTTTGGTGTTTTCATAATATAGATAGGTAAAATGCGAAACTCTGGGTATCATCGTGGAGGGAGAAAAACTCATTTTCGAATAGTGCACACATTCATTCACGTATGTGTTTATGTGTGTGTTAGTATGTATGTTTGAGCGTATAGTTTTTCCAATAAATTTTTAAGAAACCGAAAAGAACAGGTACTCATATATAAGGTAATAGGGTGTGAATAATATTATTATTTAGAGTTTTCCATTCAACCTTTTCCGATGACTGTACTCTTTTAACAATAATTTTCCCATGAAACCTTTTGATAACATAACTGGCTGTCGTGTATACTCAACAAGATTTTTCCTTTATCGAAAGCATAAATATCAGTAAATTTTTAAACCGTCTGATTAAAGATATTTTATCCAAATACTGCTCTACATACGTCTGTTTTCTACAAAGATTCCAGATCACACCACCAATTAGCTTTTTTTTCTTTAATAGAATAAACACGTGGCTTTGTGGATTTACTCTCATTTCCGACTATATTGACACATGTGGAGTAACTATGCGGTTGTCAACTTTGCAAGGAAGTTTAAAATATCGCATGCATATGGTTCATCAAGTACTTTACAATATGTTTGTATTTTACGCAGATATCAATATGTTCGGTGAATAGCGTAACAGAGCTCATGATAGATTCTCACGAAGTCCACCACTTAGCTTAAAATTCCAAAATTTTTAAGATTCTATTTTAGTATGTCTTTCTTTAAGTAGCAAGAGTTCGCTGTCTCTCAACTGAAAAGAAAAAGATAGAGAAAAATTATAGAAAAACGAAGAAATCGTATCTCTTCATAGGAGATTTAAATGAGAAATTTAATATTGTGTGAGAAATAATTTGGAAGTTATGACCACCAAAGAGAACATAAGTATTTTAATCGTACACATGTGTCTTTTGTATGTTTTATATTCTAGGAAATATACATAAAGAGAAGTGTAGTGAATGTGATTACAATTTTTACTTGATTTCCTAAAAAAAAATTGTAACATAAGAAAATTATAAAATTGTAGTTGATTATCATGTTAAAGTACTCGTTCAGTTCAGGCTGTTGACTACAGTGTTAGGAATTTTATCCAAAATTGCCTCTTATACAAAAAGCATAGAATCATTTCTACTACATCTTTTATAACACGAATTTAATCAAATTAAAAGGAAAACTATCCGTGTGAGTGGCTTTTATGAAGAATATTTGTTAAGTCAAACACGTTAATTACATTTCAATTAAAAGGATTACTATATTTCAATTAAAAGGATTGCTATCAATGTCATACTTCGTGTTAAAAGCACACACTGCCTATTTAGCACTGACACCATTACAGCTAAGATGGTAGCACAAATTTTAGTTTCATATTCAAATTCATATTGAACTAGAAAATAACAACAAATCCTATTATTATACCACTCTAAACGGTTAATAATAATAATAGTAACAACAACAACAATAATAATAATAATAATGATTAAATGTATTACACATAATTGAATAATAAAACTAGTGACTTCAAAGTGCTCTAATTTCAGTTATGAGCCCCACCCCACATACACACGCATGCATACATACATACATACATACATACATACATACATACATACATACGTACACGTACACACAAACACACACACGCAGATACACACACACACACACGCGCACTCACACACACACACACAACACACACACACATATATATATATATATATATATATATATATGAAAGAATGGAGTTGAACGACGAATTAACAAAATTCCTTTATTTTCGACATATGTTTCGAAGGCTGCATATTCCTAATTGCGAAGGAATAAGTAGTATATTATGCCGCTTTCTCATCAGGAAAAGCAAGGAACTTATGTCAACAGCAAGATGCACAAAAAACTTTTAGATGACTGCTCACACGGAGCCCATAGTGATAATGAGTGTCTCTTTAAAAAAAATTTCCTTTATAAGGAGTGACGTTAAAATGGTTGGATGTAGGAGATACTAGAATGTTATAGTATGTAGGAGATACTAGAATGATATAACTCGAATAAGAAGGCAAATACTTTAACACATCTTTTAACGATCAGTTACAATTGTTTCTGTATTAACGTTGCTTTCAACGCCAGTTCACGCAAAATTTCAAAGCGAAAATTTATGTAATATTCCTGGTTTTAGACGTTAGAGTGGCACTTCCTCAGACCAGTATCAAAGGTCCACTTTATTCGTACGTACATTTTTTATGTAGGTACGTGTGTGTGTGTGTGTGTGAGTACAGCCACTCACATATAAAGGAGGGTAGTTGAAGGTCGATTTCGACGATGAGGGTCCAGTTATTGGCTCAACTGAATTAAATGCCCACTGAATTAGTGTATAAAGCGTTGATCACTGTTTTTCGGTCATAAAAATTCAACATTTCAAATGTGATATATTTTAGTTAAACAGGCTTTAGATATTTTGATTTGAAAATAAAAATTCGTATTCAGTGCGAAAATTATTCGCAGTGTGTCGAAATCTTAAATATATGTCTAATTCCGTCGCATTTTCTGTATGAAGTTCATATCCTATTCTTTTTTCCGGTTCGAAACACATCGAGGTCCATTCTGCTTGTCATTATTTATGATATAGGGGTGGGGAACAAGGTGACAGAATGGTCAACGCGCCGGACAAAATGCTTAGCTCTATTACTTTCTGTTGTTTATTTTCTGAATTCTGCTGTGGCCAATCTTCCCTTTCACTTTTCGGGTTCGATAAAATGTCGATCCCAATTATGCACTAGGACGCATGTAAGTGGTTGAACCCCCTTCACACTAAAATGGCTGGCCTTGAGTCAAAATTTGAAACAATTACTGAACTGAAGAATATTCCAGTAATAAGATATCTTACAGTAATGTCCCAAACAAAACGTTAAAAATTCAAACAAAATCTCACAAATATTCAGGGCCTTTCTTGTCTAACGGACAGAGACAGATCTGTAAAGTTAATACACAGTAGAGTTTAAAGCGGCGATCTGGCCGAATCGTTAACAGCGCGGGCAAAATGCTTAGCAGTATTTACTCCATCTTACCGTTCTGCCGGTGTCGACTTTGTCTTTCATCTTTTCGGGATTGACAAAATAAGTACCAGTTAAACACTGCGGTCTATGTAATCAACATGCACCCTCCCCCGATATTGTTGGACCTGTACCAAAATATGAAACCAATATTCGGTAGAATTATGCCAGCGATCTGTTCTCAAATATAATCTGTTTGAATTATAAAATATATACCAGCCAAATACTGAGGATAATTTAAGAGCTTGCACGCTTAAAAAGAATTAAGATGTTTACCCTTTTTAGAATTAACTGTATTCAACTTCTATCTATATTTATAAAATATTGTATATCATATCTTCTGTTCTGCATGTGTTGAAAGCCTTTTGGTACGAGTTCAGTCTGTTTGCTTTTACTACTATTCGTATCGCTTTACTTTAAAACTGCCCTTTTCACATGTTATATCAATCTAATTAAAACATAATCAAAGTTAATAAAAATTGTATATTTTTTTTTAGCCATGTTTTTCGCATAATGAAAATGAAATGAATTTTTAGTGATGTGTTAATGATGGATTTAATATTGCTATAGAGCACCCAAGATGTGAATATAATTTCAGTGGAACGTAATTATAAGAGAAGAGTAAGATTATTAAAAAGACTTTTCCAACTTGAAGTTTATTCAGCAAAAATCAACCCAGATGTTACACTGACTGTTCCACTGTCATTCGGCATGGAAGGTGACGTAGACGCATGCATATATACATTAATACATACACACATAGATTCTTACACACACTCACATACACACACATACACACAAAGCGCAGCAGATATAGATAAATATAAACATAAATATTCATTTATGTTAGGTCATCCCATAAGTAATGCGGTTTTTCGATTGCATGAACGAAAAGTCGGAGGCAGATGGGATAAACTACCTGCATCAACTTGCTATAAAAGCAGGTAGTAATTTTACTTTGTGCTTATTCTTAGTGCAAGTTTGGAAGAGTGCAGTTCGATTGTAACAGTTATTTATTCAAAGCTATGATAGAAGTAACAAAGGAGCATATTCGACATATTTTGCTTTATGAGTTCAATAAGGCAACAACGCAGCGGAAAGCGCGAGGAATATTAATTCAGTATATGGAGATCGGACAATAAGCTTAAGTCTGTGTCAACGGTGGTTCCAGAAATTCCGAGCCGGAAAGAAGAACCTAGAAGACAAGCCTCGTCCTGGAAGATTTGTAGAGCCGGCAAATCCTGGTGGAGCAAAATCCCATTGTAACTGTTGCAGAACTAGCTATGGAGCTTGGATTTGATCATTCAACCATTCATCGACACCTGCGTACCATCGGAAAAGTCAGCAAATTGGGTCAATGGGTTCTTCAGAAACTCTCCGAATCTAAAAGCACACAGAGAATGAATGTGTGCTCTTTTTTGCTGTCACGTCTCACGAATGAACCTTTTTTTGACCGAATAGTGATTGGTGACGAGAAATGGGTCCTCTATAAAAATATCAAGAGCCGAAAACAGTGGGTAGAAAAAGGAGAAACACCGTCACTCCAGGCTAAAGAAGGTGTTCACCCACGTAAGGTGTTGTTATCTATTTGGTGGGATATGAAAGGTTTATT